>NC_065507.1:9978216-10067302 GCF_006386435.1 Epinephelus moara | reverse complement strand
AAGAGGGATCCCTCCTCAGTTGCTCTTCCTGAGGTTTCTACTGTTTTTTTCCCCCATTAAAGGGTTTTTTTTGGGGAGTTTTTCCTGATCAGCTGTGAGGGTCCAAAGGACAGAGGGATGTCGTATGCTGTAAAGCCCTGTGAGGCAAATTGTGATTTGTGATATTGGGCTTTATAAATAAAATTGATTGACTGAAATTGATTAAGTGATGTTTGTGGAATTAGCACCATAAGCTGCTAGGAGCCGGCTCAGCCACCTCCATGTTGAGAACCATGTCCATTCTTTCATTCATTTTCCATCATGAGTGGGGTGGAGCCTATCCCAGATGACACTGGGCGAGAGGCCAGGCAAACCCCGGACAGGTTGCCACACTATCGCAGTGCTGACTCAAAGAGACAAACAACCATTCATGCGCACAGCTAGAGCTTATTTAAAGTCACCAATTAACCTGCATGTCTTTGGACTGTGGGAGGAAGCTGGAGCACCTGGAGAAAGCCCACACACTGACATAGGGAGAATATGCAAACTCTGCTGAGAGGGGCTCCCCCACGCTCGGTTTAAACCAGGAACCCTCTTGCTGTACGGAAACAATGCTAACCACTGCACCACCGTGTTGCCTCATGTCCGTTCATTCATTGACATTCCGTTACCGCTTTTCCTGTAAGGGGTTGCAGGTGTGCTGGAGCCTATCCCAGCACTGACACTTTTGCATTTTTCCTTTAAAAAAAACAAAAAACAAATTTGATGAAACAGAACCAGAGATATCATCTTTTCTGTTCCATGTATTCTTCTCCCTTGTCAAAACCTAGTGTCTAAATTACCCACAATGCAACTCAAGCAGTTGGGTCTGAAATCAGGGGTATGGTATGTTATGCTGTTAGCAGCTATTATAGCCTAAAGCCTTTTTGGCTTGGGACCCTTTACAAAGAAGCAGTGTGTAGTTGGGACCTCTTGTCCTATTTCAGTTCCCCTAAAAAGACTTTGCACATACTGTCATTTAAATAAGTGTTTAAGGCCCAAAATGGTAAAAGTATCCGATATTCCACAAAAATGCAAACATCTGTGAAAAGTAGAAAAAAATGACAATTTTGTCCATCAGAACTTTGTTTCTTTTGTTTTCTTTCTTCCTGCCTTATTAATCATCTCATAACCCGCATCTCACATATCTTCTGACTCGGACTACATTACATATAAAGTAGTTAAAACAAGCTGCACCTCAACCAACTACAACAGTAAAATGCTGCTTACACACTAATGAATCAGTATTAACAGTTGATTAATGTCAGACATATCAGTCACACGGGACTTTTATCAGCAGAATGAGTACTTTTGCTTTTCATGTTTTAAGTACATTTTGCTAGTGATGATGATACTCCTGTACTGAGAGTATTTTTACATTGATGTATTTGAAATAAAATATCTGAGTAATTCTTCCACCTCTAAATGCTACAGATGTCTGTGAGAAGTACGGAGCCCCTGAAGTCCTGAAAGGTGATTTATTTTTTTATCTTGTGGGCACAAGATAAAAAAATAAATCACCTTTCAGGACTTAAGGGGCTCCGCAGAAATATGCCATCACACAGTGTCATGTATGATCATGTTTATTTAGGCTGAGAAAAGTGTAGCTGTCTGCAACACACTCAGTAATGGGTACTCTAGGCAAAAAATAAGGTTCAGCTGTTTTATATCCACATTATATTTGTTGGCATACACTTCAAGCGTGTATGAATGTGCCCTTTTTATTGTGACCGATGTGATTCTGTCACCGAGGCAAAATATACTTATATGTGTTTGTGTGTTTGTGAGAGCGTATAGCCAAAACCTCAGCGGTGCCAAGTCAGCACTGAAATGCTGCGCTGTCCAGGAAAACAAATCAACATGCAGCTGTGCCCAACTTTTTATTTATTCATACTTCACAGATGTTTGCGGCAGTCTTTGTGTTTACAATATAATACACAGGAGTTCAGTGACAGACGCAGGAGAAATGAGAAGAGAACAGCAAACAGGATGCAACAAACACAATAATGCTCCCAGTATGAGGTACAGCGTATGCTTTGCTCTGCAGATTAGAAAAACTGACTTTTGATGAAGTGATCACTTTAAAATGTCAAACCAGCTAGGAAATCATCAAAAAAAAATGAGCATTGCTCTCCATGCCTCAAAACGACTGTGAAGGTAATACAGCTACAGTTGCTCCAGTGGGGCGAGCTCATCATATTCTTGATAAAGGAAAAAAGGAAAAAACCCTACAATAAATGAGTGCATTGGGGATTCTGTGGGGTTGACATACAGACGGAGAGGTATGGAGCAATGAAGAGGGCCTTCAAGGGCACACCACGGAGATTAAGGACAAACCACATTTCCTCGCTCGTAAGGGCGTGAATTGCTTCAATAAATCGTGCAAAGAAAAACCATCTCAGACTACCATTGATTTGGTCAAGGAGTGAAGCAGGTGTTGTTGTTGCATTGATTTCTCTGCTTCTTTGTTTGCCACTGATCAAGTCCTAAGCACGGGCCTTGCCTTGAAGGTGGAAAGTGTCAAAGCTTTTACAGTCACCTGAAGGACCTGTTGTTAGGTACAAGAAAGTACACAGCCACAGCACAAAATAATTCCACTCATCTGTCCATCCATCTTTCGACCCTTATCCGCGCTCAGGCGAATGTGGTAGCAGGATAAGTAAGTGGCCCAGACATCCCTCTTCCTAGCCATTTCCTCCAACTCCTCGTGGGTGACCTCGAGGCACTCCAGGGCCAGATGTGACAGATAATCCCTCCAGTGTGCTCTGGGTTTACCCCGAGGTGTCTCCCTGTTGGAAGTTGTAGTTTTCACAGTTTTAGGATGGTTCAAGTACAAAAGTAAAAGTACAGTTTCTGTCAGGATGGCAGCATGGTCTGTAGCACAAGTGACTCAGATACACATCTAGACTAAAAATTGCCACCAATTACTGTGGTAATTATTGTGATAAATATAGGCTTATTTTTTATTTTCTTAGCAACATGTGCTTTGAGTTGTGCTGCATTTCCCACCAATTGTTTTGCAACACTGTTTTTAGCTGCTTAGCCAGTTTATTGCCAGATTTAGCATCCAGATTATTCTGGCAGCTTCATTTCTCAAGTGACCAGCTACATTGCAGGGACTCTTCCTCCTTTTAAGATAAATGCTGATAAATATTTGCTGCTCTTGGATGCTGCGCCAACTGATCACTACATTTGTAAACAGACAGTTTTGCCAGTTATATGACAGAACATTTAGAAATCGCCTTCCAGTTCCCTGACAGCCAACATGGTGGTTGAAGACAACTCTCATATCGTGCCTTTAACTTCATACCATATCAGGTATAGAATTCTGCAGATGCTCCACTTCAAAATAAAAACAAACTTTTCTATAGTAAGCAGTTTTTGAGCTATGACGAAGGCCAAAATGTGACCTGCAACAGACAAGGTAAGGCGTCTTGTTTTTAGCTGAGCCAGTTTGTGGAGATGTCTTTTGCTTTATGCTTTGACACGTGATTTGTCAATCACTTGTGGCCACTTGTGGCTGTTTGAGAGGAGTGAGGAATCAGCAGGTAATGACGGCACTGCAACCACGAGAAGTCCTTAAGCATAAAATCATAAATGTGCACACGTAATGTTAGGCTGATTGGTCCAGTAGTATTCAAGATCAGCTGTGGTCAGGCAGATACACATAACCAAACACATTATCCCCTCCAGGCTTGAACCTGGTAGAAGTAACAGTCCAGTAATGGTAATGGCAATAGTACGTTAACTTCTGATTTCAAACAAAATTCTCCTGTGTGTTTATTTGACCCATTCATCCACCCTGACCTCCTGCTGCGGATGGGTTTACATTGAAGTTAGGTAAAAGCCAGGTGTGATTCTAAAGGCAGCCTTGTGCATTAGTATCAGACACGAAGGGGGCGTGACAAAGCCAGTATTTGATGACCTTAGAGTGAGACTGGGCATCCAAAGTTTAAAAGAGAAAGGGAATGCAAAATTTTTACATGTATGTTTCACATAGCTGTAGCACTGTGTAGCAATTTATCATCATCATGGGCAGATGATACAAATAATTTAATTTTTCATGGACTTTTTTCTTATAAACATATCTTATATGTTCTGTTATGCTATGTTCAGATCTGTTGGCCAGACTCCTGCCACCTAAAATGAAGACGTGGCGATGGGACTCCTCACATGCAATACCTTTTCAACTTACCTGTTGTGCACCAAAGAAATTAATTCAATAACTATTTAAGCCCTTATTTTAATTAGTCTTTTCTGATTGGAATACAATGTTCGAAACTGGCCGTTCTTCCAGTGTTTCACTTTGCCATCCCTTTTATGGTTGGTGGTTTATTTTTACCACTGTATACTGTATACTCTACCACACTACTAAGTAAAGCATTCCATTGTATTCGGGGAAATAGTGCAGTAAAGTCAAATGTACCATACATGTTCTGTAATCAAGCTCACATTGTACTGGCCTGCTGCACTCAGGAGATGCTAAAGTACTGGATAAATACATGCTGTGTAGAGAATACTGCAGGATACTTATTTTTGCAGGGCTTGAGGGGCATTGCTGGATTGGCAGAGGAGACAAAGGGAGGGTAAGATTTGTTGATCAAGTGATTTCAGCATGCGGTCACATGTTTCAGTCACAGTCTGCAGAGAGGTCATAGGTTTTGCTTTAGGAGGAGAGTTGCTCCCTATGAAACTCTCCTTTCTTGTTCTAAGTATTTTTGAACAGAGAATACAACTGTTGTTTTTGCACTTCACTCTTGTTTACTTTACCCTTTACCTTTAAGCCCCACTCTATGAATTGTTTATGGACATTTGTTCCCTGCAGCTGTTACCAACTGATTGTCTTTGTGTGCTGAAAATGTGCTGGTTAGCATACAAAGAGAGAACAAATGTATTTAATGGAATAAGTGGAAGATACCAAATCAATGTATTGGGGCATTAGTTTGAGTGACTGCCTGTGCGCCCTTTGCAGTCCACATCGTGTAGTTATAATCTGCCTTGAAATCCAAGTGGTTTTTCATTGTAGCAAAAAAGTGAAAAATTACGTCTCTAAAGATGACTGAACCAACACTATAACAAAGATGAGAACTACTTTTGCTATCAGCTCTTTTAGTGAAATTACTGGCGAAGTGCAGTTTTGCTGCTGAACCAGAAAATATCAGCCCAGGGGATGTGTCCGTTGACTCTCATTTCTCCTTTGGGTTCTGCTGCATTTCTCCCCAGCAGTGTATGCCTTTCCACTGTCATTTTCCCCCTGTGGAAGCAATTTCCCATGCAGGCCTTTGGAAGGACAGCCGGTTAAACCCCCCCAGAACCCCTTTACTCCACCTCTGTTCAAGGCCTCAAAGTGCCTTTATACAGTTTGTGAGTATACAATACGTGCCTATTCATTTATGAGCTTGTATGTGCGGATATCATTCTGTATATACAGTGGATGTGTCCGACTGAAAAGAAGGCCTGTTCCTTTTCCAGACAGTACATTCTGCTGTGCATCTCCAGCCCGTTCTCACTCCCTATTCATCAAATACCATGGCTTTGTCAGTGACCCTTGGTGTCAAACAGTAAGGCACAGAGGCACCCTTTGTGGCAGCTGTTTCTGATGCAGCTGGCAACAACTGTAGTATAAAGACCCATACAGTCTGTATAGGGTGGTTGGAGGGGTGGGACTTTCACCCAGGAGCCCAGTGCTCATTTCTCATGTAAAATCAAAAGTTAATAGAGTTATTCTAATAAGAACATAGTGTGCTAAGATGTATAGCACAATATGCTAGTGATATATGTCACATATTGTTAAGAACAATCATACCTATCTTAAGCAAAACCATGATGTTTTTTTCTTACACTAACCTCTTGCTTTTGTTGCCTAAACCTAAGGAGCATGTCGGTGAAGATTCTCAGTCATCCAGGTCATGGTAATCTTAAGATCTACATCATAGGCAACTGTTGGAGTTTCTAGAAGATGTTTCGCCTCTCATCCAAGAGGCTTCTTCAGTTCTAATGAACTGGTGTGGAGTCACAGGCTTTAAACTCTGTGTGGTGTGAACCCTTACAGAATCGGTGAGGTCACATCTGTCCTCTGAGTTTCAATAATAACCTATGAAGTTTATTTTGAAGAAGATTGTATGCATTCAACAAGCAGAAACTGTACATTTTCTCTGAAATCTGGAGTGTATTGTGAAAAGACATAGTGCATGTAACAAGCGTACATTGTCACAGTGCCCCTGAACATCCAGAACTGGTGCAGGATGGTACTCGAATGATATTTTGATGTGTAGGTCCAAAGTGGTGATATTTGAAGTCGGGATGAGAAGGATGTTGGCACCTCATAGTTGTTTTTTTTCTGCTTACCTTTTTAAATTGGCATTACCTGACTTTATACTGCTGTTACTTTGGGTGTTTACATGCTTACATATACATGATGACATTTTTTTTTTTTTATGTCTAAAGAGACAAGTCAACATTTTTGGAAAATAAGGAAAATTAAATGTTAACATATCTAAGTGTAACGACCTCGGACATGAAACTGGTAGACTCAAATGCACGACTCAAGCAGTGGTAGGTATAACAAAAGTATTTTACTTGGCAAAAATTCAATCAAAACAAAACCACTCACAAAGAGGATCAAAGTACAACAAAGACAAACGCTCACTTGGAGGATCAAAAAATATCACAAACTTAAATAAAACCTGATAACATGAAAACCTGGCTGGGACGTTTGACAAGACTATCACACAGACTGAACAAGACGAACTGGCAACAAGACAAAGGGAGACAAGGACTATTTATACATGAGGTAGGGGAAAACAGGTGAAACCAATCAGGGGTGGGGTAGACAATCACAATGGCGGGAAATTCACACAAAGGGAGGAAGTCAGGATCTGAAACGAAAGGGAAAAGGTGAGTACAAAATAAAACAGGAAGTGCACGACGACACTAAACATGAGTGACTTTAACTAAACATCATGACAACAAAGGACTAAACTAAGGCATGACATAAAACATGAAGCACTAAACATGAACATGAATAAAATTAACATACTTGACAAGACACAACACAAAGCAAATACACATAATTCCCCAAATAATTAACTTTTTAATTTAACTTCAGACTTCAACATGTTTTAGGCAGAGTGTTAGTCTCACCCCCCTGAACCTCAGTTGGTCAAACTCTCATCACAGCACTTGCTACTCATCTTTATTAGCTTTGAACAGCTTCTGAAACTTTAGAAAGTAGCATCTGTAAAGTCCTTTTCAGCACCATAAGGAGCACACTGACTAACAGAATTGTTCATTATCAAGAGAGGTGCAGATGTTCGTCTGGGTTTTTTCAATGGGTTTTATCTGCTGCAGTAAACATGCAGACAATATCTTTTCTTTCATCTCTGCATATACCTTCTGGTACTGTGACTTCAGTTTCATAACTACAAAACAAAGTCCTCCACTCATCCAAAGCATAAGGGATAAGTCTTGAAACATCTCAAATCTTGCTGAAAAGGCAATTTCATACAAACAAGGAATTTAGTTGTGTATACACAAAGTCTCCATAAAAAGTTGCATGGTGGTGCTTTCAGTAAATGCGGAATCTTTAAAAATGTATATATGCACACAGCTGCCCATTATTAATGCACATCTTGTTTCAGAACTTCGTCCTAAAAAACATTTTAAAGTGTTCTTACAGCTTGATAATTTCACACACATCTGCCTTCAGGCCCAACACTCCGGTCCAGCTTTCCAGATAGTGCTGCAGAAGCGCTGACACAGCCAACCTGGGCCTCTCATATCTCACTTTCCCCAATCTTCAAAGAGGTCAGTCCGTCCTGCCCTCTCCTCTCTTCCCAAAGCATCCCTCACTGCCCCCCCACATTCATTAGTCTAATGAGTTCAACTACCGTCCGCGCAGCCAATGTCAGCCGACAGTCACACTTATCAGCCCCGCAGCCCTTATCCAAACAGCCACTCCTTCGAAATGTGATCTGCATCTCTGACCAGATCGATACGGCAAGAACAAATCCTCATCATCACTTTCAAGGTGAAAAACAGAGTTAAAAGTAGAGTGTGTTACTCTAGATGCAAAATGCTGATCCTTGCTGTAGCGCGTTTAAAATTCTAAATAAAGATAAAAGTGTGAGGTGAATGTAGGTTACATGAAAAGAGAAAAAAGCCACATGCGGCATTATTAAACTGCTTTTGAAACAACATTCTTCATTTTTAATTTACTGCTATATCAAGTGGCGCGATTAGCTAAAGCTAATTTTAGGCTTTAATTCCTTTTCCTGGTCCTCGCTGTGCTTTCAAGGACTTTGGTGGTTGGATTTCAGCAGACAGCACAGTTTGGTTATGATCCGTCTGGGGAGGGGAGAGAGCTGATTGTGGGTCGCCTCTATTGGGATTCTGCTTTCACAGATAAGATAGCCCTCGGAGACATGCTGCCTGCAAGCGTATTGTCTTCCATTTCCAAATCCAGTCGATCATATCTGGGTCAGAATATTTGGCTAATTAGAGGGCAAAACAGTTTTTCGTAATTCCTCAACAAGGGGATGTGCCACACTGAGCATATTTTTCAAAGACAATAAGACTGTGACTGCAGATCCCCAATGGGCTTTTATACCTCTGTTTATAACGACGTATCTCCTGCTCATCAGCACTATAATTTCCTGCAGAAATTGCGTTTCGGCACTTGGTATTCAATAGAGGATGTTTATCAGATTATATGAGCCTGTGCAGTCTAATTTGCATGTTTCTGAGGGGCTAGCGTCAGGACTTCAGTGCCCGCATTTGAAAGCAGGAAAGAGCAGGCAAAGATTTGATTTTGTCTTTGAGCTCTCAGAGCATCCCATTCAGACGAGCCTGAGTTCAAGATGTTTAATTTCTGCATCCCATCAGATATGCCCCTAGTGCAAATGAGATTTACACACATCCCACAAAAAGACATCGAGATAGCACTAATAGAGCGCAGGGCTGCTCCCTCCTCTTCCCCAACTGCTCATCAGTATTCTGTGAAACAAAACAGTAGAAACAAGCTTGGGGGCATTTTGTCTACTTTAGTAGAACAGGTTGTTATATAATAAAAGTACTCTATAATAATAAAAGAGATTTAGAAATAGTCCTTCTGACTGACTCGGTTGCTCAGGTATACAGCATGTGGCCGTAATAAAAACAGGACCATATTATGCAGGAACTGAAAGCTTCTGTTGTGAAAAGATGTCGGCATTATGCCCCTGAACCAAGGTGAGTGTGACTCAAAGGGGATTGAGCTCCTCTTACCTCCTTCTTTACCATCTCTTTGTTTCCCTCCTCCAAGCTTTTTCCTAATTGCAGCAGAGGTCATGTGCCAGAACCACAGCTCAGCACTGAGCTGACAGAGATGTAATCAATAGAAAGCAAAGTGTTGTGTCCCCTCTGGTGCCTTTGTGTCATGTTTATCTTCCTTTTCTTTTTCTTTTTTTTTTTGTTTGTTTCCTATTTTCCACTCAAGTATACCATGGTCATGTAATTTTATAAAGAGAAAATTATCACAGGGAGTTGATGTTAAGGGAGCTTTGCTTCACGCGTCGTCGTCTGCTCTTAAAGATGGAGTGACTCACTTCTGTATGAGCGCTCTGAGGATCCCAGATGGCTGCTGTTACTGGACTGGACACCTTCAGTTACAACACAGCTGCAGAGGGATGATTAAAATAAGCACGACAGACATTATGACAACATTACGGGCAAAATAATGTGCATTTAGATGGAATGCAAATTTTTGCCTTCGCATGAATGACGCAAGGCGAATACTTCCTCCACAAAGTAGATATTTATACAACTACTGCATGTTACCTTGAAATCCTGAAGGAAACTTTGTTTTTCTCTCATGTCTCTGAGGTGAATGGAGAATCCAAAAAGGTGAACATTCTTCATGAATTGAAGTATTCAGGGTCCGCGATTAACAACAGCAATCATATCAAAATCCATTCACAAACTCTCACCCAACTGCAGTGCAGTATAATCCAAGTCTCATTTACCCAGTCGTATGCTCACATGCAGTATAGCCAAAATGTTACAATATTAAACACTTACAGCTACGAGTAGCTTGCCCTGAGCGTGCCTGGGCACTAGTGTGAGTATGAGCTCTGCTTGAGTTCAAATTGCACTGCTCGCCCATGTGAAAAACTGTTAGTGAAAATGCATGTGTTTGAGAAGTATGAGAGATCTTCCATGAATTCAAAGATAAATGCTAACATCAGCATGCTACCATGCTAAGACTTAGCAGGTGTAATGTTTACCATGTTAGTTTAGTGTGTTAGCCTCCACCAGTGACTTGTAAACATTAGTTTTGCAGGCATTTTGTCGTGTTTTTGACACATTTAAATGTTGACCTGATGATGATGATAGATAAAGAGTTGGAGAACTACTACAGTTATTACAGCTCATCCTGAGGTGAACATGAATGTGCAGTTTCATGATAATCAATGCAATAGTTGTTGACATTTTTCACTCAAACGTGATCCTCATGGTGTCGCTAGAGGAAAAGTCAGGGGCCTATCAAAATCAGTAGGATTCATCTTCTGGGCACCATGTCAGTTTGCACCATGACAGTCGATGCAACAGGGAGTAAAAAATCATGTTTTCAAAATGTGAGATAGTTCCACTCAGTAAAAGGGTTAAATATTGTTTTCGATTCAAAACAGAAACGTGAATTTTACCAAGTTAACATTTTAGACATCAGTCTTTTAAAAATGTTTTCAGATATGCATTATCAGTATCACGGAGTAAGAAGAAGCCTCAACTTTAATGAAACCATTGATCTTTAAGCATGAAAGTCTTCAGTTAAATGGACTGCACCACCTATGGTATATAGTGCTTTCCTACCTTAAATGACAAAGCACGTTGCAATTTACCTCTCATTCACCCATTCAGGCACACACACACACACACACACACACACACACACACACATGACTTGCCCAAGGACACTTGGACAGTCATCATATTCAAGAATGCAACCTCTGCTACACATCATTGAATGGAGTCATTAGTGACTGATCAGTTGCGTGTGATCCATCAACAAAGATGGATGACACAAATATCTCTGGCCCTTCACTTTACCCTGTCCATGACTTCCCAGCTCTCCTTGCTCTCACCAGGTAATGAGTGAGATTACTTCATCCTGTATATTGAAGGGATACAAAAAAATGAGAAAAATCCAACTCATTTGCTGCTCACTCGCCTCTTCACTCTCGTATCCACGGAGAATGAATGTTTTCTGGGCCACTACGCTGAAAAAGGGAGGGCTAAATGCAGAGGAGCTGCACTCTTCCATCAAAGTTCAGCAGATAGAAAAGAGACAAGAAGACTCGTCATTCAGCAACTGATGGAATAGGCTTTGCAAATGTGTCTGCTGTTTACAGGCGTATCACTGGTGTGTGATGAATGGAAAAACCTTCAGTGAATGAACTTTCTGTGAGGCCGTAGCAGCCATGCTCTATTGTAGTTTATTTATTTATTTTTACAATTTCACACAGGACTGTGCCACATGCTCCACACATACAAGGACAAGATTCAGTTTTAATCAGTAAATGCAAAAATAACTTCAATGCTGACTTTTGCACTGTCTGAAAATAAGTTGAGAAATCAAAATGTCACAGCTCTGTGTTCAGCGATGTGAAGGACATATCAAGGACCTTTTTTTCGGGCTCACAAGCATTGTTTCTGCTGGAGTAGTACCAGACAGGGGATCTGAGGGAACAGGATGAATATTTAATCAGCGTTACCTCGTTGGCATCCGCTATGCCATCTTTTTGCAAAGTTGCGAGTTGGGATTTTATTTCCACTTGCAAAGCAGAATGAAAGTTGATCCGTTTGTGTGGATTTTATTTAATATTGCTTGTCATTTTGGGGGTGTTGTGCAGAACACATCTTAAAATGTCACTGTTCACGAAACAACGTGAGTCAGAAGACTAACTGTAAAGGTTAAAATAACATTCCTTTTTTCACTTGTCTGTCAGGACTTCTGCAATCTCTTACTGAAGCTACACAGGAAATCACTGCAAAAAGAAAGAAGATAAAGCATTAAAATAATCCAGAGAAAACAATTATTTAATTTTGTATTTAAATAATATCTAATCTCTAATATATCTTTAAAATGTTGTCTATTTGATCAGTGAACTTCTCCGTGTTGCTTTAAAGTCAGCGGATCTAAAAACAACTTATGTGAATTTGTTCAAAAAACCACAAGTCTCACCCTGTGTTATGCTTTACACCAGTTATGAAAAACAGATTGTGCATTATATAGCTTCAATATGTCTAAATTGCCCATGCACATAAAAGTCTAGAGAAGCTATTTCTGACCATGCTGCACCTTCTGACCCATGAAGCGTAGCTAGTGTCAGCTCTGCAGTTATTGTGCAACACATATCCTTTCGTCCATAAAGAGGTAGGGAAACGTCCTCTATTTTCTGGCAATAGCAGGCAGATGGTGAGGTTTCTTCTGGGAAGCATAATCTCCCAGCAAAGCCGAGATAAAACAAGTTTAATACTGTAAAATCCTGAGGTTTTATCCCTTGCTCTGGTGATAACACACATATGGCTCCGCATCTGGGGGGAGGGGGTGAACAGCGGCCAGCCAGACATCATTTGACAATTTAGGTAACGTCAATATAACTACAGTTAATAATAATAATAATAATAATAAAGAGGAGGAGGAGGAATCATTCTCATGCCATTCTGCTGTAGTGGATGCATTGATAAGTATCACTTTAAAGATGGGTATTACCTCATGGGAGATCAAAGGCCCAAAACTGGTCTTTGAAGCTACAGTAGACTGCACATACATAGTATTATTTCCACTGGGGAATAACTAAATTACCACTCCACCCCTCCCCAAAGTTCGCCAACATTACCCTGTAGTGATCACTTAGTGTTGGAGTGTTGGATCCAATGATAGCGCCACAACAGCACGAGATGCATGTATTGTACCTGCAGCATATTCTGCTTTAATTATATTCCCCACAGTAAGTGTGTCTATGTTGTTTCAATCAATGTGTGATAAAGACTGACACGTGGACAGATCCGCCTTTGTAATGAGACTAATCTGAGCAATTGCTTTAATCATGTTGTTTCATTTGAAGCTTGGTCATGGTGAGCAGAAGGTTTAGAGCGGAAATAGCTTTGCTAGACTCGTCTTTCTGAGAGAAAAATTGATTTCTGAGTCTTTTTTTTACTCTCAACAATCCCCACTGGCATCAGAAACGTACAGGAGCAAACACAAGCAGCCCAAACCAATCAATCACACTTCTTGCAGTCTCAATGTGGCATCTCTGTACGACGTAAAACTTTTTGAGTGCCAGCTATAGGTGCCAGCTACAACACATCTAGCGTGGGGGAGTGTGTCCCTGTTCAGTTTGTCCTGTACATGCACATGCATAAGGGTTACATGACACACATTCCTGCCAGTGGTTTCAACAAATCCAAATTAGGACAACTGGAAAAAAAACTATTTTAAAAAATCTCAGTTTGGCTGAAATTAAAAGTTTATCACATAATTTAAGGTTATTTATAAGGAGAAGTTATGAAACATATTAAAACCAATATTTGTGTGTTGTTTACCAAAGTGCACAACCACACTTTCTGGTTCACCATCCTTGAAGAAAATCTTGTGCGATAATGGGCTCTTAAAAGTAACTAGTACCCTGAATATCAGGGGATGAAGTGCACTCAGTGGAAATACTGGAATAAACATTTCTCGCTCAGTGTTGCTGTTGTTGCTGCCGCTGCATGTTTGTCCACCTTCACTCTCATCAAGGGTTTCTTAAGCCTTATAGCTTTATTTGTGCTATTACAAACAGGTCAAGTATACTCAGTTAAAATCAGCAATAGGTATTGTGTTTGCATGCCACGTATATTGCTTTGTGCTGTGCATTGTGGCTACAGCTCCCACGCAAGCTCCAACAGTCTCCTGTTCAACAATATCTCAGTTACAAGGAAGTTTTACTTACTAGAGTATGGATGTAGCCTGCCTCCATATATATGAGTTCAAGGTAGCACACGGTGAGTAATTGATACACTAATGAATTATACAAATGGCGGTATCATGGGTGAAGTATTCCTTTAACAGTGATCGCAAAAAACACAAGAGAGAAATGAATAAAAACAAATATTGAATGGAAATATTACATTCACATACAGTGGTTACCACTTTGTAATAAAACCCCCTGCTTAATTAATAATTGCATGATGATATAGAACAATTAAATAGCCTAGATCTTTTAAAATAAATGAATAGCCTTGGACACAGAGAGGGTCAGGTAGAGGATGTGTTGTATGGGATGTGAATGGAAACACATCCAACATATATTAACAACACCAAAATACGCCGATTATCGGGACAAGGAAAAACACAAACCCGAGGCCAGCTCCTTATCCCCACTGATTTCTGGCAGCCTTAGAACGCAAAACATAGCGGGATACGTTGCAGACGTTATAGGTATGTTATTGGAAACACACTGAACATGATAGCACACATTGTGGCATGACCCAGATGTGCTGATCACGGGTACCCTTCTGTAATGTAGCGTATAATGATGTGACACACACGGCAACCTTCAGGTGATATTTTTTTCTGTTGGTGCACTGGTGGAGGCAGAGCACTATAGATAAGTGTGGATGAATGAAAAATGAAAAAGATTCTATTGGTAACGTGTTACATTGCTACATTGCTTCGTTACTGCTAATACGTAATGCATTACTGCCCCCTACTTCTCTGCTGTGGCAGCCCAGGTTATAAAAATGTAGGCGGGCTGCGGTGACCTGATGTTATGTCGTGACAGAGCTTTCATCCATCAGGCTCACTGTACCCACAGAATCCAGTAGAGGGCGGAGCCTGTGTGAGATAGATTGAAGGTTACAATATCGTAACTCTAGCTCTGTTAGCATAAGTGCAGCGCTCTACGTAGGGACCCTGTAGCTTCTATGCTGCTCACTGAAGAAGGTGTAGGATGCTGATGTCATCATATGGCTCCTATATATACTGTGGACTCTGCACGTATTTTGGTAGGCATGTTCTGATTGGCTGGCTATGTTTATGCAGATTTCAATGGGCGAATGTATGCTCATGATTGAAGGACAGTATAACCCCTTTGTTACTGATGGAAATGATGCTGTAATAAAGTAAATGATGATGAGTTTACCATGATTTTAACACCATAATAGCACATGTAACGGGGGATGGGGGGATTTGCACATTATACATTATCGGTATGAATACTTTTACAGCTCAGCTATGTCCTTGTGCAGAATCATGTCATAATTCTGCCAACAATACCATAAATCAACATTTTTGCTTGCACGTAAAGGATTCTAGAGTTCACAGTTCTCTGTTTGCACTCATGTTTTTGGCCCATGTTCCTGCAAAGACAGCATAAAGTACAGGAGGAAAGGGGTCACTGAGTACCATCTGGAGTCACAACGGATAGTGAGGTCCATGACACTCATCCAAACTGACCATGATGTAGTGCATGCATGTACATGTCAGAGGTGACGATCATATAGAAGCATGTAACTCACCAGGAAACATCCCCAGATGAGAGGTGAATTATGGGAAGGAGGCTCCATAGCTGGAAAGGAGAAGACATTTATAGCTCTATCATGGAAATGGATTTCACTATTCATTACCCCGAGGACTGATGACATGACTTTTAATGCTGAATCATTGTACCATGACTTATCCTATCCATCTCTCCTTTCAATACTGTACGGCAATGAGACATCCTGCATTACAGCATCTTTGTCATACTTAGCGTATACATTAACAGTTTAATAACATATTTGCTGTTTGACAGCTTAACTTTCAGACTGCGGCATTGACCTGCTGCAAAAATCAGCTCTAAAACGTGAACAGCTGTTCAGTTGTCAGCTGCGGATCTTTCAAGCAATTTACTCCAGCAGTCAACCCTCCCTCTCTTTAGCCTCCCCAGCAACTGAGCCCCTCATCCTACATGTGTTGGAAAGTGAAAGGATTCTGTGAGCTGAAATACTCAGAAAGGCTGGTGTGGAAGCGACAGATGGATCTGACAGTGAATCAGACCTGGTGGCGGGACTGACGATGGCGGTGGAGAGGAGGAGGGTGGGCGCACCATCACACAGAGGGACACAGAGAGGATGTGGAGTAGAGGAAAAAGATGAGAAACATGAGAAACGGAAAAGGGTGAGAAGAAGATATGTAGGCGTCAAGCGCGGCGACATGAGACAGACTGATTCACACGGGAAAGGGCATGTTAAATGAAAGCCGGGTCTGTGACAGCTCCGGGGGCATGGATTGCACTCTTATCAAACCCAGCTGCACCCATCTCTCCTCAAAGGCAACACACACACGCAGACACACACATCCATGTATGAACGAGCAGTGCACTCCCTCTCTGGTGCTTTCAGAAGTTGTGAGCTTGTTGACAAAGAGTTATTTTCCTGTTTGTGGCTGTAAACTTTGTCTCCAGCCAAGGCGGTGAAATGTTTTGCTACTGTATTGTGATTTGACTTTGTACTCTGGTGTTTACAGCCAAGCTCGGTGCTCGAAAACAGCTCCACAGGTAACCTTGCAGCAGCATGGCATGCTCATATTGTTGTTTTGGCATTATGTAGCGTCATATACAGATGAATCACCACATTTAAAACTGATTTATTACTTAGCTGTTATCAGTGGCCTGTGTAGACTCCTTACAAGCTCAGAGTTCAAGCAAGAGGTGCAGTGTTCTCAGAAAGGGTGCAATATTAAACTCAAAGGTGCATGATGAAGGTGCATATTCTTATCAGTCACCCTCTTGATGTGGCTGCTTTAATATCCAATCAGATCTTTTATCACACCAACAATACATGGCGACAGAGAGATGCAGATATATTGATGACAAAGGAACATTTGATTCAGCTCTCATTTCTTGTGTTGGAAACATAATTTATCAAATTAAACATGTACCAGCTGGCAAATTATGCACCAATTACACTGTAAATCACAGATGACTCTGCAGCATGACAGTGACTGCACACCGCTGTTAAACTCTTCCCCAATCACCGCACCCCAGCAGTGAGCGAGTATCCTTTCACACAACGACTGACTCGATTTAAACTTGAAACACACACGCCTCCATCTGCAAAGCCCCACTGCAAGCAATAGTACCCCAGAGCCCACGCGTCCCTATTCCCAAGTCTACACTTTACTCTGCTTGGCTGGGTTTTATTAATGCAACCCTTCCACATTATCCATCATTTCTCTCTGGCAAAGTCCTGACAGTTAATTAGATGCCACATTTGCTAGAACTATATTAGGCATTAAATGCTAAAAAAGCCTTTCAGAAAAAGCCAGCAATCATGACCTATATGACGGCAACAAAACAGACGCATATGAAAGGAGAAAAGTGAGATACAACACAGCTAAATGTTATAAACTTTTAAATCTAAAAGGGGAGGAACATCAGATGGGCTCCATACATCACTGTGTCAGACTGCGTCCAGACCCGCTGAGGTCAGACACTGATGGATGACTCTCTGTTTCAAAACCTACAGCCTTAGGTCAGTATATTAGTGCATGCACCAAGCTGTAATAGTAATAGTTAAAAATCATACAACACTACAGCAGCCAAGATTAAAGGACATTCCACCTAAATTACTAAAACTAAACATATTTTGACCTGGAACCAGAATAATCTGCAAGCTGGTGTTTAATTTGCTCTGCTCCCCATCCTGTTCAGACAGTATTAATATCTAATACTGGGATTGTTTGATACAATGACTGATGACTCACAGAGCCTACTGTATGTGCTCAGTGTAAAATATGTAATAATGTCACCTTCAGTATGTGCATCCTCGAAAATAGCCAAGATGGCCGAGCTGATGTGGAACCTCCTGTTGATATACTATTTTCAAATTCTGCTGGCAAAAATGGCAACACTTGTTCACAGAGATATTAATGCCACACCATAACAGCTCATCTCTGCACTCTGTCAGTCGCGCAGCACCATGTCACATGTTTCGATGCTCTATCTATCCAATTGTGTCCAGAGGCACTTTGATCTACTGCTGTTGGATATTAAAAATGAACTGACAGGTTCCAGACTAACTCTAATATTGACATCTTCATCTAGTGATAGAGCTAAGTAGAATACAGATGGTATGGATTTCTTTCTACTGCCACTCCAGTATAAATGGATATGTGGTAATGGGATGAATGGGCATTTGTTTTAGTTCTCACTGCATTGAATAATTAAAACTTAACTCAATACTGAATGGCAACATTTTTTGCCAGAAGCGGTGTTGAATTTAAGTTGCACTACAAATGTTAATCAGTTGAAATCTTTCCATGTTCCTTAAAATGAATTTGTGAATGCTGTCGGTATGTATTTTATTCTACTGCCAAAATGATATCTGTTGATTACATCATTCTGTGGAGCTAAAATGTTTCATCACAAACCAATTACTAAACATAAAAATAGGAACAAGACGCTTCAGATCAGGGGTGTCAAACTCACTTTAGTTCATGGGCGAGATACTACCCAATTTAGTCTCATGTAAAACCACTGCATAATAAACTAAGGAGTACAACTTGTCTAAACTATAAAAACATTTGCAAACAGATGATAACCAGCCTGAAATGACGGAAAAAAATAAGTGCAGATTCAAGAAATTAAGTCAATTTGTTAACTTAAGTTCAGGAGCAGGGCCACGCCTCAACATTTAACAGGCAGGTCAGGTTTAACATTTAAAGAGGCAACAGATAGGATTCGTTATTTTTTTTTAGCTTGGCGCCACTTAGCGTCAGTGGAAAGGATGCGGCCGGTTGGAGCTCAAATTGAATGGGAAACAAAGTTCAGTGTTCACTTAGCTGGGCGTAACTTAGCTGGGCGATGTCCGTCGATAGCTGCCTCCGTGAGAAGAGAACAGAAGGAAGGGAGGGCGTATCACTGTCCGAGGGCTGCCGTAGAATGGCAACGAGGATGTCAGCCGACCAACACTCGCTACCCGGTCCCTGGTTGCGGCGATTTGCAATGCTGGCCAGCTAGGAATGAACTAGCAGCCAGTACAGCACAGTCCTCTCTCATCTAGCTAACATTTAGCCGTGTTACTTACTGATCCATTAGAAAGAAAGCTAGCTGGACATGGTTTTGAAGCCTCTTTGGTCACGGAGCTCCCTCCATCTCTTGAACGCCTGACTGAGGTTTACTCTTGTTTTTCCTCTTCTTTTATCACTCTCCTTTTTGCTCTTCTTTGCCTCCTCAGACAGAGGAGCTTGTTTTCTTTTGCTAGGCCGTTTTTCACTTGTCTCCAAACTTTGTCCGTCTGCCACTGTGCTCGTGACTCAACTATCTCATGCCCAACTCCTCATAAGGACCAGCTCCAGTCCCTGATTGGCTGACCGACCAATTTCGCAATGGCGCGTTTCCTGCTGTAAAGCAAATTTTTTTCCGCAAAATTTCGGTAGCTACAGGTGGCAGAAGCTTATTGCAAAGCCACTCAGTAACCTATGTAAGAGCTGATAGTCTGATTTTACTGTGGCCACTACCCTGTGCAACCCACATTATTTTCATAATGATATGTTTAGGAAAAGATGCTATCTGTTGCCTCTTTAAATGACATATTGTTGTGGCCTGGTCCTTGCACTGAATATGTCAGTTTTTCAGCATGCGTGTCCTCATGAACTCATTTTCAGACTATAAGTTTGATGCTGATGCTATTTCCTTTGCAATAAGGTAGCTAGCTTTCACAATAGCATCACTGATCTCTCAGCTATGACTAAAAACAGACTGCTGCTTTGTCAAACCTGCCAACAATTCATTTATCTTCCCTGTTCTCAGTTGTCCTTGCAAATTTTTGTATTCTTCGCTATGATGAGTCAGGTAGTGGCGTCAAATATTATGTTCCATTAGCACTTAGAGGTGCCCTGAATACAACAAGCACACTGGCTTAACATTTTCCACCAGCAGCTCCTGCATGAACAGTAATGCCTGTGTCTGACACTGTTTTGTCACGCAGCCTGTACGTTAGCATGTGCCATCTATACTGATACAACATAGGGCCCGCTACTGCTATATGGACAGCGTGACCCCCAGTGGACAAGTAGGAATAGCAGTGCATTTTATTGAAAAACTGGAAACAATGACTTCTCTAAAATTTTCACACTTTCTTAAGTCATCCATCCAGTCGGCCGGACTGGACTTTTTGGTGGGGCAGTTCTGGCCCGCGGGCCTTATGTTTGACCTCATTTCTTTAAACTATATTGTTTTTCTCTACTCTATAAAAGAGTGTTGATGTCACTGTTAGGACAATAAAAATAAGAGATTTCGAGATTTACAGAAGAGTATTAGAGGAAAAGCTGAGAACTAATTCTTAAATTTTGATTGAAAAAATTGCAATGTTTGGAGAAAAAAAAAAAAAAAACTTTGAGAAATGGGATCCAGTGGTGGAGAAGCCCTACATGCACATCAAATGTGTGTGCCATCCATGATGTCCTTCAGGGAATGAACCCCAAGAGGAGACTTGCATGTCGTGTGTGATAGATGGAGCGCTAAATCTGTCATCCATCCTTGATCCATCCTACTTCTCACATCCCACTTTGATATGATAATACCAAGGTATTGTTCGTGTTCGCTGGGTAATACTGCTGTTTGGTGATGTAAATGTATTACTATAAGATACCATAACAGTCATTTTTCTTGGCCAGAAGTGATGCCCCTTGAGAACATGATGAATGGCAGATCTTCCTGAAAAAGTATAAATAGCGGCCCACATAGCACAGGATTATGATAATAGTGACATGTAGAACAGCTTATGGGAGATACTGTCTGATTAACAAAACACTGTTCATAAATGTAATCAGAGGGAATGATCATACATATACAAGTCAAAGTATAAAAAATTGGAAGGAGGCATTTTCTAGGGATTTATTTTCATTATTAATTATTAATGATTAATTAATGGTCATCTTTTCTGATCATGGTAGAACTCACTGTACCCTGGGAAGAGCGCATGGATGAAGCCCAAGAGCGGAAACGTGCCAAGTACCAGGAGCTGACGGAGCAGTGCAAGAGGCAGGGCTGGAATACCTGCTGTGATTCTGTCGAGGTGGGATGTCAGGGCTTTGCAGGTCGGTCACTCTGCAGGGTCCTCACAAAGCTGGGGATAGTGGGGCTAGCTAAGAGGAGGGCCATCGAGAATATCATCAGTGCCACAGAGAGTTTGAAAAGACCGGAAACAGCTGATGACCACTGGATACATCACTGACAATGCATCCCAAGTTTAGTTCAAAACCAAAGGACATATCATTTGTAATTGAATAAAATAAGAAAAGCAGCACATTTTCACATTTGAGAATCTGGAACCAGCAAATGTTGCGTCACTTTCTGTTGATGAATAACATAAATAATCAATTATCAAATTGTCCACTAAATTAATTAATCATTTCCATTGCTGTCTGTTATTTCCCAAACCTTCACTGACAGTTGTACTCACTCACCTTGTTGTATAGTCTAACAGTCTCCAGGCATTTGTATTTGTCCACGACATATTTGCAGAGCAGTTGGGTACAAACACAGTTTTCAAGTGTCTGCTACTGAGGCACAGAACAGATCAATAAAGGAGCTTAACTCACACCTAATTATAAGTACATTCCTTAAAGGATGTACAGTGATCATAATCTCTAGCTCCATTAATGCCCTTGAAAAATCTAAATCCAACAAGTTTGTTTTTCCTCCCAGAAGTCTTCAGCTCCCGCTGTTGTCAGCTGCATAAAACCACTTACTGAACCCATTCATTGAATTTTGTCCTTACCATGTTATCCTCTAATGCACTGTATAATATTTTACACCAGGTATTTTCCCTGTTATATACATTATGTAGACATAAATGCCCTTGAGCTGTCTAGCACGATTCTAAATAATGGGTGAAATTAAACAATGACTTTCAAGGGTACAATTTTATAAAAATGTACGTTTTCATAAAAGCTGGAGGACTGAAGGTCCTCGCTGTTCCGTGTTCGTCATGCAGAGGCTCTGAACAGAGTGGAGTAATCATAGCTCCAAAATGACCTCCTTTTATTTAAGTTTGACACGAGGTGTAGCTGCGTGCCTTCAAAGAACACTCGTTTCAACACACTGGGTTTGATTTGCGTGCAACTTTATTCAACACTGCACTTATTATGCCTCGAATTAACCCTGATACGGAAAGAAGGCTGTCTCAGATTCCCACTGCTGTCTTATTCTCTGCAGTGCGCTTGTCAGAATTTGAATTCACAAGCTCAGCCAGCCCTGCGTATGTGCACTGTATGCACACACACACACACACACACACACACACACACACACACACACACACACACAGTGTTTGTGTCATTGCCTGTGATTTAGCAGCTCCCTGTGAAAAGCAGTGACGTGCGATGCAGCTTTATGACATGAATAAGTGGGAAATAAACAGGCCGGGGCCTAAGCTGAGCTTTTAAAACCCAGTTGAACCTTGGCTTTCTCCAAAGTACAAACGGCAGCTTCATACGTCTCAAATTAGCATCCCAAATTTACATATCTGCTTGCATATTCATGTTCATATCCAGAGTGATTTAAATTCCCATGTCAGTCATGCAGCTCACCTGAGATGGCAATAAGCTCCCTCTTCCTGGCTTCCTCTTCTCAGGCTGTTTGCAATTTCATATCTTTTCCTGTAGGTGTGAACTTTTTATATTTTATTACTTTTTCAAAGCAACTTCCACCTCCTTAAGTATGAATTAAGATGTGCACTGAGGGGCTAAATTCTTCTTACTTTATCCCTGCCCTCATGAAGTCTTTGTAAACATCACAGGAAATAAAGGGGGTTTTCATTATCAAGGTGTCAGATATCTGAAATTGTTTTTATATTGGATATGAATGAGCCAAACCAAAAGTAGACATCAGCAAAATATGTGTGTTGGAAGAGAAAAAACTCTGCCAAGTTGTTTGTACTATCAGCAAGAAAACAGGAACGTACATGAAGTTGTTAAGACATGGGAGAAAGTTAAAGAAAAAATATTGCATACATGCTCTCTACAGGAGTGCAAGATACATCTTATTGTCTTTTTTTTTCTATTTTCTGGTGTTTATTCTTCCATTGTTATGAAAATGCAATCGGTTCAGCTTGGTGAGCCGCACAAAGGCACTCTGAAATGTAAATTCTTAGCGACTCAGCCTTAATCAAAGTGAATAATTATCCACAGGCTGTCACAATTCATTGATCTGATTTCAGTGTAGACGTGCCCACATTTTTTGGCTGAGAAGTGATGCACATTGGACATACATTATGTCCAATGTTATTATCATTATTATAAAGTGATTGCACTACAATGCACACTGTAAAGAGATGGTGTATTGTATTTGATATTATGATGTAACTTACTAGTGAGGATTGTTAAACTCTCAAGGGGGGGCTAAATATTATAACTCTGAACAAAAATTGTGTATAGGTTACCTTACAAATACGAAGTTTAAAAAAAAAAAAGAACGCTACCGTACACTGCATTTGAAAACACACACACAAACACACACACAATGCTCTTGGTGACTCTCTCTCGTGCCAAAGTTTCGTGTGTGTGTCTGCCCTTACAGAAACATTCAATCTCTTAACATGCCTTTCATGCCTGTCATCAAATTGGAAAATGTGTTACCATAGCAACAGTGTCTCAGGCACAGCCTCTGGTGACAGCCTCTAGCCAGTCCCTGCACACACGTACGCAAGCATGCACACACATGCAGGCGCGCGCGCACACACACACACACACACACACACACACACACACCATACACACAGAGATAGGGAGGGCTGGAGCACGAGCAGGTGAAATATCTGCACATCAAAGCGAGCCATACTGACCTGCCTACTGCTGTTTTAAAGCACCAATAAATTTCCCACTGATCTCTGTCTACAGGTGGGGGAAAAAGGGAGCGACTTCAAATGCCTCCTCAAAGCAACAAAAGGTGAAAAAATCTGAGGCCTGCATTATTTGCCATTTTCTGGCAGCAACAACACACAATGCATGATTGGAATGGCATTCCTGGAAAGTGCCTTCATGTAAAGGTGGCGGCTTTGCTCGGCATTTGTTCCACATTGTTATGCTTTACATTAAAAGGCCCAAAATTACACTAACCTTTCCAGTTATCTGAACCAGGGTTTCTCAACCTGGGGGTCCTGACCCCTAAAGAGGTCACCAGATGGTTGCGAAAAAACTAAACAACATATTAAAAATAGAATAACACCGGGGAATGCTTATTAAAATTACATTAGCTGTACCACTGAAATAAAAATAGTACAAACAAAGAATCACATGCATAGAAAACGCTTTTTACATCATGCAGATCTGTCTTTTATTGACCTCTGTCTGTTTGAGTGCTATGGACAGCACCACACATCCCCTAATTTAGCATTCATTTTTTAACTCATTTCACCAATTCACAGCACAAACAGCCACTTACTCAGCCGTGGGGCTCACAGTAATCATATCCCAAATCATTTAGACACTAAAAAGCATTAAACCACTTGCCAGCAGTGCATCTTCTGATATATGTTGGGCTGTAAATTTGTAGATTTGACAGTGACAAAGAAGGTGTACGCAGCTTTTGAGTGGTGATCAATGTGTTTGCATCAGGGTCTTGTGAGTTTTGTACCGTCTACATCTTTGCAAATCTACATCAGAAAATAGGAAAGGTGATGTTGCCTTAAATAAGTTTCTATTGGATGGCTCATAAATCCTGATCCATGTGGCTCTAAATCCTTTTGTTCATTGTTGTCTCACAGAAGTTGGGTTCCAGATTCAAACCCTCCTGCTGGAGCCCTTCTGTTTGCATGTTCTCCCTGTTTTAACATAGGTTTTCTCTGGGTTCTCCGGCTTCCTCCCACAGTCCAAAGACACACAGGTTAGATTAGTTGGTGACTTTAAATTGTCCGTAGGTGTGAATGTGAGCGTGACTGGTTGTCTGTCTCTATGTGTCAGCCCTGTGATAGTCTGGTGACCTGTCCAGGGTGTCAGCTGGGATAGGCTCCAGCCTCCCTGGAACTCCTAAATAGGATAAGTGGTTAGGGATAAGAATGACTAAAGAATGACATTTGTTACATGATATATAAATTGAAGAAGCTCTAAATGCAGTGTGTGATTTCATCTACAGTACATTTAGATGTGGGGTGCAGATCCTGCAAACTATGATGCATCTCATACATTTGGCTGAGTCATAATGCAGTGGTCATGACTCACTTGAAACTTTGCACCTTTGTGCAAAGCTGTTATGTTCCCAGGACTTCCTGATTGCTAAGCACATTTGATGCAGATCCCACTTCTCCATTCAGATACAGATCTAAAACTTTTAAATATTTTCTATTATTCAGAGGATTGTGCAGCCTTGTTGGAGGTATGTGCTCTCTGAGTGCTTCCTAAGGTCTTACGCTTTTTAAATTTCACACTTGACTGTAAGGCACTTTACTTTCAAGAGTAACTTTGCTTTTGAAGACTGCAAATTGGCAACTCACAACAAATAGAGAGGTCGTCCGAGAAAACACCGGCAGCAGTCTGTCAGATGTCTGTTTCACCATCGACAGACTTCAGAAGGGTTCTGTTTTAATTGTCTAACAGAATAATATTTCCAGTTTTACCAACAAAAGCCATTTTTCCTCTAGTGCATGCTGTGGAGCGTAGCCTATCAAGCCGTTACAATGAACTATTTAGTTGTTGGCGATTAAATCTTTTTTCCATTTATATGCTAAGTCTGCCACAAAAGGGGTTCGCACCAACACCATCTTCATTGATGGTAATCTTTCTGACACAGAATGGAAATGTGGCGTGCGTGGCCCTAAACTGCCTGCGCTGCTCAGATCCCCTCGCCTACAAACCACAGCATGTAGGCAGGGGGTCATGACCTGTCAGTGTGGCACCAGGCCTCTTATCATGTGACTGCTGGAGAAAGAGTAGGAACTCTGTTGCAGGACTGTGGAGTGGAGTCTGAAAGATTATTGTTTGCGACAAGGACCATGAGGCCCTGAATATTATTACAGTCCTGAGGGTTGCAGAGAGAAAAAGAATAAAAGGACAAATGAGAATGTAGAAATTCAGAGAGGATGTGAATGCTCAAGAGCCTCAGGACCAAACAGTCATACAAGACAAGACCCAAGTGTCTGAGGACAAACTATGGTCCCATCACTTCTTGTAGAAAGAAAGGCCCAAGGCTGGGAAACTTGACAGATGGTGGCTGTTATTTGTAGATTGTTCCCCTTTATCTCTTTTGTCTGCATCTTCAACCTTGAGAAAACACGAGGATATGAAACTACAAGCTTTTATCCACCCAGAATGAGTGAATCCTGTGTATAGTCTTGTGCAGTTTAGAATTTTAAGGTATTTTCAACCTGACTATCACACAGAAAGAGTATTAACTTCCCTGCCTTTATCTCTCTAGATGTCTAACCATCTGTCCAACTGTCAGTCCTTTTTTTGGTCTGTGAGCTTTTCATTGATCATATTATTTTTATATATTTAATATTGGAGTTTATGTAATTATTCTAGTGTTTCAGAATTAATGTGAAAAGGATTTTTTAATGTTTAAAACATGCAACGGTGCCTCTAATGATGTACCAACATCCAAACATGCTCACATACATTGCATTGATAAGCAAGCAGCAAAGGCTGTTGGTGCTTTAGCTTACTGGCCCATAATGATGCTCTCCCATTATTCCCTGGACGCCCGGAGAAACTGAAGTGGGAGTACTTTTTGGGGATGGAAGAGGCATAGAGGAGGCTTGGTTCATCATTAGCTGCTGCATGCTAACACTGGAAACCTTAATGAAATATTCAGTGTTGTGCTGGAATGTCTGAAGCTTTCTTCGGCTTCAACATGATTACTTTAATTTATTAAGACACAACAATGGGCGAGGCAGAGAAAAAGCCCGTACATGCTCCCTCTGTATTTATGAGGACTCAAATCTATCAAAGTGGACTTTTTTTAAAAGACAGAACACATGTAGATGTGTCCTTTCTTGATTCATATTTCATATGCTGCACTTGTGCACTGGCATTACAAGCTGTATATTCAGTCCACTGAACTTCTTGTTCCGTGTGGTGAGGATGGTTTTTATTATGCGCCAATGAACATTGCTAAAAGGAAAGTTTTCACTTCATTTAAAACAGAAGAGAAAAGCATGGGCGTGCTGCAGATCTCTCTCTTTTGTTATCGACTGCTGCTGCATTTTTCAACAATTCATCATATGTGCAGAATGTGTGAACATGTGCATTTGTCCACACGAAATTAGCAGAGGACTTTTATTGTCCAAAACCGCTAGAATCTGACCCATAGATGGAACAACACCCTCAGTAGAGGGCCAGTATGCAACCTCAAAAGCACATTTGCAATTTGCCAAAACACAGAAAGAAGAAGAAGCAAAGTTGAGACTTTGCTTCAACAGACAATTCTCATTCAGTTACAACTTAATTCTCGTAATATTAGTCGATTACTTTTATTTTTAATCAAAATATTCTGACTTCTCTGAGAACATAGATATCTGGCATATGTTATGAACGTTCAGAAAGTCTTGAACATGAGTAGAAGTCTTGATAAGACACATATGAGCTGTTAAAGTCCTAGGGTTTATAAATGAATTAAATTGAATTAATATATCATTAACATGAATAGGGGCCACATGCACATTTTAAGAGGTTACTTTTCAAACAAAAGAAGACAGAAAGTAAATCATGCCTCCATGTGTGTTGACTCAGCCGGTATAACATTAAATGAGAAAAGTTGATCTACAGAAGAACAAATATTTGAAAGCAATGCAAGATGCCTGAAAGCCTTACTGTATTATATTCCATTATGTTTCTATATTTTAAATTGTCACATGCTGAATTTCGGCAGCATTGTGGTGCAGTGGTTAGCATTGTTGCCTCACAGCAAGAGGGTTCCTGGCTCGAACCCCGGTTCTGTGCAGAGGGATGTTCTCCCCATGTCAGCCTGGGTTTACTCTGGCTACTCCGGCTTCCTCTTCCTCCAACAGTCCAAAGACATGCAAGCTAGGTTAACTGGGAACTCGAAATTGGAACACATGTTATAAAAGTGAGTGTGAATGGTTGTCTGTCTCTATGTGTCAGCCCTGGGATAGTCTGGTGACCTGTCCAGGGTGTACCCTGCCTCTCGCCCAGTGTCAGCTGGGATAAGCTTCAGCCCTCCGCAACCCCCAGGCTAAGCGGTTATGAATGAATGAATTTTGTGTTTTCCTCAGAAAAAAAAGAAGACAATTCTGCCAAAAACTGGTTCATAAAATTTCACCCAATGCAGGAAATGAAGCGTTTGACACTCAATATGTCCTGGTGGGGAATCTTCACAGGCCCCCTTGTTGAATATGTGTCCAGCCCTCATGTTGGATGAAATCTACACCCTTGCAGTTGAAACAATATTCTTATTCTTATAGAATTTTATAAAAGCATTAAAAACAGGCAAGAACACTTACACCTCACTGGTTAGATTGGTTGCTGATTGAGCATTTTGCCATGCAGCGGTGACCTCAACTCTGTGTTGGCAGACCATCAATACACACTTCACTGCTTTTTATGCTACAAATAAAACAATCAATTTGCTGTTGTTTGAAGGGGCACTCTCGGTACAAGAGCATCATGTGCTTGATTTCTTCTCACACTGTTTAAAGAAACACATTACATCTGTGAGAAGCTTCTTTGTTATGTTGCCAGGCAGAGTGCAAATAATGAATACCAGTGCTAAAATAATACACTGTAGATAGCTTAAGGCTTCAATATACCCCCTGTTTTTAATGTCAGAAAATGCAATATAGAAAACAAACAAATATCCTGGAAGACTCACTGAATATGTTTTGATAATCTTGTCATGTGAATGCAGGCACACTGCTGATATTATTATATTATCTTGGCAGAGTTTCTTGCATTATTCTCTGTGTGGGTGGAAATTAATTTTGTTGTATTAGTGAGTTATTTGATGCATTTTTTAGGACTGCATGTTTCAGTCTGGCACAGTGCAAAGGGAGCAATGGTGCCTACATACACAACATCATATTCTTATGAAGTGTCGGGCGGCAGTAGCTCAGTCCATAGAGACATAGGGTCACCTGTTCGAGTCCCCGTCCGGACCAAATATGGAGCGTGGACTGGTGGCTGGAGAGGTACCAGTTCACCTCCTGGGCACTGCCGAGGTGACCTTGAGCAAGGCACCGAACCCCCCAACTGCTTGGGGCGCCTGACCAAGGGCAGCCCCCTCACTCTGACATCTCTCCACTTTGTGCATGTATAGGTCCTGTTTGTGCATGTGTGTGTCTTTCGGACCTGTGTGTTAATGACAAAAAGAGTGAAAAAAATTGAATTTCCCCTCGGGGATTAATAAAGTATATAAAAATAATGAAAGCAGATACAGATCTGCAGAAGTGAATGTGATAGCTGTATAGGAGCAGCAACAGACTTGCAAGGACTTAACTACGGACTCAAACTAAGGAGCTCGTATATGAGTGCAGACAGATAGATAGTTCTTCTAATCAATTCCAGGCCTGTAGCAGTCAATTTGAAAGTTAAAAAAAAAATATTGTTGCCCTTCCCAAGGACATCAGCCACTCAGGCAAGCCTTGTGGCTGTGATTGAGTGGCTGTGACTGAAAGGGCGATGTGAAATGATAAGAACATAAATTAGAGAAAAAAACTTGAGAAAAAAGGTGTTTCTTTTAGCTCCACTATAAACTGAGCCATTGAACCATTTTGATTTTACCCCCATACTCCTGCACTGTGAAACTGCTTTCAGCTGTGTGGCTGTCGCAAACCTATTGTTGTGAGAAGTCACACCTGTGTTCTGAAGAAAATTATTTCCTGCGCTGTGTACAAACCACCCCATTTTATGTAGATTTAAACAATTCACCAAAGCCAATGTTAAAATCTCAATCTGAATCACGTAAATCAAAAAGCACAAAGCTCAAGCTCAGCCCAAGTCCAATCAGGAAGATTTTCTTTATGCTTTGAAATCTCACTCCTCCTTCTTCTTCCAATCAGCTGATTATGGATGCTTCCTCTTTCAGTTAAACCTATCAAATTTTGACATTATCACGATCTTTATCAGCCGTTCATGTTGCTGTTGTCAAACTCTAACTCTGTCCTCCTCTCTGCTGCTGCCAGCTGTAATTTTAAGCAGAATTATTGTGCTCTTTTCCATCCCATTCACCTCCAGCCATCATATCCAGAGCCTGGGTCAAGCTCATTAAAATACCACTCCTCATCACATACAGATCCTCAGCAACCTCTTCATCTCATCACCACCACCAGCGTCTAGACTCCATAGCGGGGGTTCGCCACTACAATGGCTTCACCACTGCCCTTGAAATATTATGAAATATTATATAATTGACATCATGATGGGGCCGCATCATCAAAGACTATTCACATTACTCATACTCATAATGGATCTCTTCTCTTCAGAGTGAACTACGACTGTGAAGGAGCTTTGTAACTGTTAACTTCCCACCTCAAAGCTAAGTCTGTCTAAAAGTAAATTATTTTGCAGACTATTCGATAGATAGATAGATAGATAGATAGATAGATAGATAGATAGATAGATAGACCAAATTACAGAACCCTCCTAGTGCACAGCACAATTACACAATTAAAAAAACAGCAGATAAACATCAGTTAAAACCATTAATAGATACAAACAATTAAAGCAGCATGTATAGCGCAATAAATCACATAAAAGTACCCTACATAAAAGTTCTGGGCTCTGGTTACTGCACACTAGGTGGTGAGGGGATAGTACAATGTGATATAATATACTTGGCTTGTGCAGCAGTACAGTTCATCTTGGTGTGGGTCAGTGCATCCTTTTGGGTCTAGCTACTGATGAGAATACTATTTTAAATGCTTTTTCGTCTGATGTGAAAGTATGAACAAAAAGAAATTAGCATTTTACCTTATAGCTCTATTTTTTTAGAATAGGTCTTATATTAGATAATGCACATCAGGAATGCAGTGATACTGTATTTTCTCACTTGAAAGGCAATCTACTGACTGCCTGCTGCACTAAACTCACCAGAAATTAGGTTGTGAAAGTCGTTTTCTAAAGATTTCTCCCTGAGAGTCAGTGTGTGCTCAGATCCCCGTTGCATTTCCATGGATGTGCCCTTTTAAAAACTTATTTTCACAATATTTGTTTTCTTGAACAGCTCCCAGGGAAAAAGAGGTTTACAGACTTGGGTCCACATGAGTCAGCAGGACATCTAAGAAACTGCTTTTTGACAGAAATGTGCTCCTGATCCTCTCAGAGTCTGTGTCAATCAATATATTAGAAGGTTGTAGTATAGATCATGAGCTTTACAGCACTGTTCATTCAGCATGGAAAATAAAACAGTGATGACAACTCCCGGTGGATGAAACATTTTCCTCATTAAAGACTACTATGAAACATGAGCTGTCAGCTCGCATGTTCCCCAAACACCACCAGATGCATGCGGAGGAGCACACAGAGGTTTTGGCTTCCTCTTCATCATAGCTGCAGGAGAATGAATCTGGCAGTGCATCGCACAATTATATCTCTAAAAGTGTGTAAACCCCCGTGCCAGTTGGCATCAGTTACCTCAGTAATAGCCTTTACATTGACTAAACCTATCAATCTCCAAAATGACCACAGTTCCTTTTATTTTTATCCAAAGTTAATGATGATGGTGGTGATGATGTAGTTGATGTAGTGAACAAACTTTGTGGCTTTCTCAATATCGAAAAAAAAAACATATGGAATCTGGTGGTTTCATTCAGGGGAAAAGGTGACACGTCCCCAGAGCCGGTCTGCGACACCAAGAGTCAGCACGCCCAGGTGCCCACCCCTACCTGCCGCCTGGCGCACAACATGCCAGTCCCTGCAGGTGGTGGGCCCACAGGGTGAAAAGAGAACTAAGCTGGAAGGCAAAACTTTTGATTTACTGGTTCATCTAAGTCCCAACCTTCACCTATGGTCATGAGCTCTGGGTAGTGACCGAAAGAATGAGGTCGCAGATACAAATGAGTTTCCTCCGTGGGGTGGCAGGGCTCAGCCTTAGAGATAGGGTGAGGAAATCGGACATCCAGAGGAAGCTCGGAGTAGAGCTGCTGCTCCCTCTCATCAAAAGGGGTCAGTTGTGAGGTAGTTCGGGCACCTGATCAGGATCCTCCTGGGCACCTCCTGTTGGTAGGAGGCCCCAGAGCAGACCCAGAACACAGTGGAGGGATTACATACCTCGTCTGGCCTGGGAACAACTGGGAGCTGGAAAGTGTTGCTGGGGAGAGGGACGTCTGGAATGCTACCCCCACGACCTGACTTCGGAGAAGCAGTTGAAAATGGATGGATGGATTCAGGGGAAATTTGTGGTCACACTGCAAAAACATGTATCTGGTATACAGCAACTAAAAGCCCTACATGTCATATATAGAACAACCTGATCTCACGTTAGGTTGATATAGAAATAGCAGGTGTACAGTGACTTTGCTCGTATAATCAAGCACAATGTGGAAAATATTTGTGACTTATTTTTCAGTTTAATATTGTGTACCTTTTATAATCCCTTTAATTAATCAGTGTCATTTTAATCTAATTTGGTTTAAGTCTGATTTTACATATTATGCACACCATATTTTTCATAATCAGTCCATTGCAAATCCATTACTGTATGTGTAATCCACTGCTGTGTTTGGTAAACACTGACAGCCCTCAGGGCAGAACGCTCAAACACCTTCCTCAGCATGTTTATGAAACCAGCTGTGTGTCTTTTCTCACTTGACTGCTTTGTCTTATTGGAATTAATGGGAGACCAAGGTGGTTCGCTCACTCCATTAATTAGGTATCATGAAACTGCAACTTTGAGCAAACCTAAAGGAACCAGACAGGCCCACACTTGTTTGGCTTTGGCCATGAGAGACTAACATCCATACTAATGTCCCCCTCCTCCGGTGGGTGGAAGGTGCTCTGGTTTTCCTCGTCTAAATGAGACTTCAACCTTGCAAATCGATGAGCCTCACCCCCTCCTGACAACAGCAAACCAGCACAGTGGGCTGAAATGCATCATGGTTTAAATTCATGGTACATGAGACAATAAGCAATTTGAGATTAGGCTCCATTGTTGTCCTCACTGGGTAAAAGATGCAATAGACAGACTGCAGGGCAATGTCAGCTCACTTGTGGTGCAGGTTGTCATGAATAAAATGTTTCAAAAAAGCTATTTGGCTGCGCTACAGGCTTTGTTTTTCACCATTTCATGGGAAGTAAATTGAAGATATTCAAATTCCCACACTGATATAAACAAAAAAGTGAAGGCAGCAGCTCCTTTATATTCAGTTTTTTTATGGGGCAGTGTAAAAATCGAAACCTAGAAAGTTTTCATTCTTATAACGACGACAATGCGACCTGATGACCAGCTAAACATCATCCCGGCATCAATAATGAGCCTCCCCAATCTGCACAATAAAGGTTACTTAGCAGATTATATAAATGAATGTCTTTAGCCAGAATGTAATGAACCTTTGAAGCACTGAAACTGGCACCACATTTTATTCTTTGGCAGATTTTATTAAGACATTTTATGATGAATTGGCTTTTGAGCCTGAAAAATTCCTGTGAATTTAACACAATATATTCCTTTACGAAAAAAAGCTTGGGACAAGCATGACAAAAGTTAAATAAAGCTTTAAGAGCAAACACAATGGTGTTTACTATCTCTGTGAGGCATCAGTGATTCTCATCCTCAGGATCAAGGTCATCAGTCTGCCTGCCTATCCCTCCGGACATCATCATTTTATTAGCAATTTGCCTGCAATTAATTTTCCTGCGTTACTACAAAATAAATATTCACTGTCTAATTTCAGTAAGCTAGAAACACTGCTAGGAGAGATGCAAGTACCGACCGTAGCATATTGTCTTCCTTAGCAAGGAGTCTAAATTTAGATAAGCAGTAATTTGGGCACATGCTGAACCACAATCAAAACCAGTGGGGTGTTTTAGCTCAGAAAGTCTAAGGGTGCTGGGCTGGTTGAATGGCCCTGGATGTTACAATAAACACTAAACAAAGACAATAAAAGTAAAATGAAAACAAATAGAAATGTTTCTACCACTTTTTATCTACCACATTTCTGTTCTCTTTTCTTGCTGTGTTTGAGAAACAGCATGAATAAAAGAAATTCAGGTGTTATTGAGGTGACATACTCTTCGGGTGTATCAAATAGTGGTCATGGGGGAAAAAAATATCTCTGTATGTCTTTTATCATTCTAACAAGAAACCATTTGAGGAGTGTTTTGGGTCACCATAACATTGACAAAAAAAATCTGACGCTCATTGTTATTTAATCCTGTTGATGGGCAAGAATTTACATACAGGATGATTCTGCAAAACACTATATATCGTCATTACCAAAGTTATATATTTTCTTTTTTACAAGTGCTTCTTTCAACAATTTCTGCACATTGCAATTAGCAACGTGAGCTCATCCCTACACGTCATCTTTCACCACTTGGGCAGAAGCACTGGCATAATTAAACTGACACTGGAGGCAGCCATTTGCATTGTATCTCGAAGAGGAGGTCCGTGGTAACAAAACTACTTGGTGATTGTTAGGAAAAAATTGCCAATGTCACTACAAAACACGTTTAAAAGAGGTCAATTGAGGTGGTTTGGGTATCTGATCAGGATTGGGATGCCTCCCATCAGAGGTGTTCCCGGCATGTCCAGCTGGTAGGAGGCCCTGGGGCAGACCCAGAACACACTGAAGGGATTACATATCTTGTCAGGCCTGGGAACATCTTGGGGTCCCCCAGGAGGAGCTGGAAAGCATTGCTGGGGAGAGGGACATCCCGAATACTTTGCTCAGCCTGCTGCCCCAGCACCCCGACTTCGGATAAGTGGTTGAAAACAGATGGATGGACTACAGAACACCTAACTTTTAGTGGTACAAATGCCACAACCAGTGTTGTTTATATTGGTCTCAAATACTGGTATCCTGGGTCAAAATTCAGAGTCTGTTGGACCCATCCACCTGCCATCCCACCCACTCTAAGCAAATTTTCACACTCTTAGAAATACATCCGTTACTATAATGATGTGGATGGGTTTACAATGCAGTTGATGGAAATACTGGTGTGTCTTGCACAGATGCTAAATGGTGTCCCCAACATCACAGTGAGACGCCGAAGACACTGTTGAAGCGGCATATTTTAATTCCCTGGGAGTGAGACCAGTCTGCAGTTATAGTGTGATTAAAGTTACAGACCCGCTACTCTATATGTTGACACTGCGTCATGCTTAACTCCTGTCAAATAAAGCCAAAAAATTATCTTAAAAAAAGGAGTACTTCTGGTTACTTCACCTGGATTTATGGAGCTTTTCTTTTCTTTAGCCGAGGTTTGTCCATAGAAGTGTTTTCTGATGCGATGCTCCTTTTGGCAGGATGACATCATTAGTCTGTGCTTTCCAAAATTAAGCGCTTCCAAAATACAACAATACTATGGCTAAGGTTTGGTTAGGTTAAGGTTAGGGAAACATCATGGTCTGGGTTAAAATAAGTGCCTCAGTAAGTTTAGGGGGGCATATGTCATCATGGTTGTTATAATAATGCCATTAAGCAAGAAGAGATTGTGGTCATAGTTTAAAGTAACCAACGTCAACTGTTGATTAAAAACAGGAAATAAAGTATGATGTTTTGCTGAACCATTCATTCACTCCGACCTCCTCCCTATGCTCCTGATGGACAAGTCCACACTGTAGAGGGGCTAGTCACTTAAATGTGAATGTATGCTTTGTTTTAAATAGTTGTACTTTAGTGTGCTGTAAATATTGTGCGCAATATTTTTGAATTTCTTGTCTTTTGGCTTCATTACATAATTTTCAGAAAACAAGAGAATGTAGGATGTAGGTTGCACATATCTTTTAAAACAAAAAAGCTGTTAGGATGCATAATTGAAAACAAAAAGTGAAGAGCTGACATCTTTCCACTGTCTGTCTGATGCTTATTCACATGCCCTTCACACCCTGAAAACTGTACATGTAACTGTACACTCCTCACGCAGCGTGTCAGCTTTAGTCGCACGACATGTGCAAATGTGAAACTATACCAGACCAATGTGGCCACTAAGTAGAAGCTGTACTTCATTTGCTGGTTCCATTCCATTAGTTCTATCACCCATACTGGGAAACCCTTTCTTGCATCAGCTCACTATGTATAATTGAATCACTGTTGTTGTCATTTCACGCGTTTGTGTACATGTAATGTGAAAGACAATTAGAGAATCATTGCCATCAGCTTTGCGTGTTAAGCCAGTGCACACGGCAGCTGGCTCTCCAGTGGCCTCCATCATTAGCAACAGTGCAGCAAAATACAAACAAACATTGTAATGCTAACATTAATTTAATATTATAATAACAGTATTTCGTTAGTATTGGTTTATATTAATATGTGATAGTATATGCATGTGACAATAATAATCAAAGAGAGAAGGGGCCCAGTGTATCATAGAGCCAGCCCTAACTATAAGCTTTATCAAAAAGGAAAGTCTTAAGTCTAGTCTTAAATGTGGAGACAGTGTCTGCCTCCCGGACCGTAACAGGAAGATGATTCCACAGAAGAGGAGCCTGTTAGCTGAAGGGTCTGGCTCCTGATGTACTTTTGCGGACATTAAGAACCACGAGTAACCCTGTGTTCTCAGAGCGCAGTGTTCTAGTGGGATAATAGGGCACTATGAGCTCTCTAAGATATGACAAAGCAAGACCATTTAGAGCTTTATAAGTGAGGAGAAATTTTAAATTCAATTCTGGATGTTATGGGTTGTGCATCCTGAGTCCCATGTGTAGTTTGGTGTTGGCAACATAAGCACTTATGGTTGTATAATGACAATGTGTTGAATGTTAATAAAGTAAATTTGTTGTACCTGGTACTTGAAGTCACTTCTGATATTTATTTTAACCAAGACCATAACTGAAGTGCTTTGAGATTCCTAGAATACAAATGAATGATTGTACTGCAAGAGTTAAGAAGCTAATGAAATACACTGTCACAGAACATTTAGCAAAATCTTGCTCAACATTTTGTGACTTCCCAGATACTGTACACTGACTGACAATATTAAAACATATTTATTTTTGCAAATTAGCTGTGTATTAACACATTTCTGGGAGATAGGACTGACATCTTTATATCCATCGACTCAGACAGTGGACAAACAAACTAACAAATAGAAGCATAAATTTGGGGGGTTTAGGACGTTGACAGCCGGCAAAAGAAACTGTTGCTCATCCTGGCTGTGAATTCTCCGACCAGATGGCTGTGAAACAAAGAGGCGGTGGGAAGAATGAGAAAGGTCATTGATAATGCAAGAGACTTCACGAATGCAGCATTTGTGAAAAATGTCCTGAATGGAGGGCAGAGAGGTCTAAATGATGCTTTTTGCTCTCCTCATTATGTGCCAGAGGGACTCACAATCTGAGGCATTACTGGTGCTGTTCCACCGAGGCTGTGTCCCTTTAATGTGAGGAAACACATCCTTAAGGCAATGACACACCAAGCCAACAGCTGGCTGTCGGTCAATGTTGGGCCATTGGTAATCATCCGTGGCCCTCGTTGCTGCGGTGTGTCCCGCACCGTTGGCCCTCATTGGTGCCAGTCAGCTTTTTTTCCACTGATTCAGCATGTTGATTCACCGTCAGTGACTGCAGAGCGGTAAATGAAATCATTCTGATTGGCAGTTCAGAAGCGCAAAAGAAGAGAAATGGAAGTAAAGAAAGTAAAGAAACAACTAAAGTCAAGAGGGAGCCAGACCAAAACAAACTTGTTACATAAGGTAAATTATTTTTCTTTAGCCATTAGCCCCTTAGCGAAAACACTTTGTGATGGTTTGTGTAATTGTTCACTTGTGTATGGTAAATATACTCAGTTCTTTCCACACTGGATTGTGTTGTTAATGTGCTAAGTGGCTAACTAGCATCAAGACAGTGTTCTGGTTTCCCTTTTTGTATGAAGATTACAGACTACCACCATGTGCTAGTGTGGAGAGTTGTTTCTTCTCATGCAAGTGCAGAATTTACATTCTGTTTAAGTGTCAAATAAGTGTTTGCGGTACATACACGTGCAACTTTTTGGATGAGACACAGGCAACATGGGGCAAGGCAGCAGGGCCCTTTGTCGCCACGAGTTCTCATAAGTCAGGTTGGTGTGTCTGGGTCTTCTTTCCTTCTTTCTTTTGGAAAACATTTGAATTACAATTCAAATCTGAATAACTTTATTTCTGTTGTAATTAATGTAAATTAATGCACGACTGGGAAATTGAAATCTAATAAAAATTGTAAATCTGCAGACGCTGAACACAAATGTGTTTTAAAGAGGCTACATTTCAGTGAACACCATTCTGGACTGTCTCATCCACTGCATGGGAGACATTCCTGGATGGTTTCGTAGCCATGGGAAGGCAGGTTTATTAAAATAGCACATTTCATACACAGAGGAAACTCAAGGTGCTCTACATAATAAGAAGACACAAAAAGCTCAGGGAAGCAACTGTGCTGTGCTTTTAAATGGAGGTGGGGTGGTTAATTAGATGTTTTTGCCAAAACAATCAGTTAGTCCTCTTCCTTGGAACCTTTTCCAAAAAAAACTCCTCTGATAAATCTCACCTTTGCACACAAGTAAGTTTTCTAGTGCCTCGTTTTGGTGCATCAAGCTGTAACTGGCCACCACACGCAAGAGCCCATGGTATGTGGCACAGCACATACCATTAAGGCCTTACCGCAGCCCCACGGGTTTGAGTCAAGCCTGGGCCTTTGCTGAATGTCATCACCTCTCTCTCTCTCTCTCCATGCCTCTCCTGTCTATCTTTGTCATGGTATACACACATTATCTCTGGTTCAGCAACATCACACAATGGCGGGTGGTTAATGTTGCAACCTCATAGGTAGTACAAAGAGTGATGCTGAGAGGTCCATGTAGTGAGGTCATCACAGTGGTGGATAGGTCAAACACATTTGTGTCCTGTGTGACACCAAAGTCAATGTTTAGTTCACATGATGTGAACATGCATATTTAACTTCTAATTTAACTTTTACTGTAACAATTTGAAACTAACAAAGAATACTGACTGAAAAAACAAAACAAAACAAACAAAAAACCTTCCTAAGTGACATGGCGTGGTGCCAGGGAGAATAAGTCGACCAAAGAAGACCAGGATGGGGCGAGTTTTAAAGGAACTTGGAGACAGAGGCCAGCTGCCTCCAATTCCCTAACAACCTGCAGCTCCAGTTGGCCAGGAACCAGGACACTGGAAATACAAAACACAACACACAGCAACAACACGACACACACCAGCCCTGGCAGAGACCCCGGGGCAATAACAATGGAACCTTTCAACCCAGTCGCCAGAATAAATGCTGGCACTGTATGTTTCTGCAAACCACGTATATGTAATCTTTTGACATTATTATGTAGCAGACATGTTGAAACCAGTGACTTGTGCTGTGTTCGAAACCGCATACTACATACTACATACTGCCATACTACATACTGCCATACTACATACTCAATCAACAGACAGTATGCAGACCGTTTACACTGTAGCATACTACATGATAACCCACAATGCATTTCGCTCCTGCCCGAGCTGAAATCAGCCGGCCTTAAGCTGATTTCGCTTAAGCTCTAAACTCTGTAAATATATAACTTTAGCAACATTTGAAACATTTTTAGGCGAGAAAGTAGCTGTTTAGATCCACAACGTGTTGAAAATCTGACCAAATACCAGCTGTTTACAATTTTGTTCGGACGATTTCGGAGATTTCGGCGCTACTCAAGCTAGCCGTAGTGAGCTACGCACTTCCGGTTATTTTCACAAAATAAAACACCCGTTGCCCTTTCTTATACAGAAAGCCATAACGATAAAATTTGTGCTTTTACTTTGAAAACGGGAGGCGAACCTACCCTTGATGTAGCTAGCTTGAAACCGCCGTTTTGACCGATCTCGTCCCGTTAAGGGAATTTGACCGTTCAAAATGCCTCACCGGAGAGTCTTGTCAGCTCTGAGACAAAGATCGGCCCGCCGTCTTCGGTACATCATGCTCGCAATCGACTTGGGATTGTTCTCAGATGTAAGTTTCCTTTTTAATCAACTATAAATCTAATCATAATATACAACGCAATATAACATACCTCACAGCCTGAAAATTGGAGGGAAAAATGTACATCATTGAACAACAAAGTCGTTGTGAATTGAATGATTTCATAAAGTTTCATAAGTTATAATATACAGTAGTAATAAATATAAATAAATAAATAACTTCTTCTTCTTTTTTCTTTTGTCCTGTTCGCGGCAAGGAAGTGACGATCAATGACGTCACGTTACATTGCATCTTGGGTAATTTGAGTGTGAGTAGTAAGCTCATGATGTATACTCAACATTTCTGGCGAATCCAGTATGCATCCGGGAACTTCTCGCATACTCAGAATCGCATACTGCGCAGTGTAAACACACTACATACTCAAAGAGTTAGTATGAGTAGTAGGTAAGTATGCGGTTTCGCATACCCTAAAGGTAGTTGCCACGGACCCCAATGCATGCTATTGTGATGGGCCCCAGTGCATGCTGGTTACTAGTTATAAAGCGCACACACACACAACACTGGCAACTATTTCTAAAAAAAATCCAAAGGAATCCAATTAAGGAAGCTTTGCTACTTTTTCATCCTGTTCGTTTCTCTCTTGTCCTCTCTTACTGCTGCTTTTATGTTGATAAGGCATGACTGCTTGCTGGACTTGTAGATGTGCTCAGCTTGTCAGTCTTGACAGATTTTGCACCTAAACTAGCTGCCAGATTGTATCATATTGTCACATGATCAAATAGAGACTTGACAGTAACATATATGTTACCAACAATCATCATTACATACCTGCATGACAAAAATTATCAAGAAAATAAGAAACTGTTTATTTAATTGAACAGCTTTTTTTAAAAAATAGTGTATTCATAGTTTTTCAGTTTATGTAGAATAAGCATATAATTTGTTAAAAATTGCTTCTGACTATTTTACAAAAAAAAAGAGAGAAAAGAAAAGAAAATCATGACAAAGTTGAGTTTGCATTTTTGAGGGAATACAGCCCATAGCAAATTGTGACATTTTAAATTTAATGTGAGTCCTTTTTCAAACACAGGTGTAGTTTGGTGGCAATCTCAATTATTTCAAGGGCCCCCCTACTCCATTGGCCCCTGTGCAACTGCACCGCCTGCACTGTCTATATTTATGTCCCTGATTGAAACTTTACATTTCTTAGTTTCAACAATGCTGCAGTTATTGTATGGTGATTTTTAGGCTCATAAACGTGGTTAGAAAAAGGTTTGGTTTGGTGCTACAATTGCTGCTGGAAATGCTGCAATGTTTCACAAAAAAAGGGAAGCAAGAGTTTTGTTGGTAATTGGACTCTCACAGAGCAGATTTTAATTCCAGCGGTCTCACCCATAGTTGCATAGGTCACATGCCATTGACCATCCCTTCCAACTTCCAATGACAATATCAGTTCATATACATTTAATCAGAACAATGTCACTTTAGAAACGTTGATAAGTATGTGCGTACGGACTGTTGGGGCTATACATTTTAGTCCTTGTCAGACAGTGGGCAGGAGTTCAGGACTTTTTCACTTTTTTTTTTAAACAAAAAATTGTGAGACACATAAATACTTAAAAAAAACGATATATGTACATTATTACATTTTCAAAGTTCCTCAGACTTTTCAGTTCAGTTCTTCCCTCCCACGTCATGTAGAAACTCTAGCAACAAGCTGATTTTGCATGACTGGGTTCACAGCTGGGAACAAACTGAAAGGGATCAATGAGCCCGGGAAACTAAACCTCCCTCTACCTGACTACTACATTTCCATTTACGAAACTACACAACAGGCTTGAAAATTGGATGAGCAAAAAAATAAGCCCCCTAATGAAATTCAAGGGTTCACTGCAGCACTCGACTTGCTTCCCTTGATGAAGAAACACACTCTGATGGGAAGGTGAAATAATGAGAACTCGGATGCCTGAGAGGTACAACGTAATTGGGATGGGCATATTCAATCAAAACACACTTCGATTCAATTTCCAGTCTTGCAGGCTTACCTCGCCTGTAATTTCTTTTGATTGGCATGGGTTGGAAAAGGCAGCGGCTGAAGACTATTTTCTCCTCATCAGGGAGTGGTGGTCAGTCTGTATCAGCATGAATATGATTAGTCAGATTACTTCAGTGATCTCTGAAAGTCATTTTATGTTTGGACAAGATGTGACTGGCTAGAAATTACATGCGCTGTTATATTGACGGGTGTGAGTCTCTCTGCACAGGATGACGTGACACATTAGACCTCCTCATTTGATCAATTTTGATGTTTTCAGCTGCTAAAATCCATAGTTCCAGTTGGACTGAGATGGATTTGTGTTTTGCAAAAATATGTGTGTGCAGTGTTGTCAGGAGCATCAGATGAGTCAGTTGCAGCATATCTTTACACCTCAAAAAGTCATTGTATGCATGGTGTGACCCAGAAACTTATGTGCTGCATACTTTAAAATTAATTTAGAAATTGAGAGGGAATTAAAAGCCAAGGAAGCCTAGGACCCTGAACAAAAGGCTCACTAGTTCTACAAAAAAATCAGGGGACCAGCGTTAAAAACCAAGCAGGAGAATACCTCAATAAATGTCCATCCAATCGGGTCCCTCTACACCTGTCGCTCATCAGGTAATTAGGTCATATGCCTTGGGTGTGGGTGTGTCTTTCAGGGTCATGACAGTTCAACAGTCCGCTGTTTAAAACCACGCCTCAAAACAGACTAAAACAAGCTAAGCAATTAAAAATAAAACAATCACAGCAACCCGGGTAAGCTCATATAAAAACACACAAGGTCAAATAAAAGCACAGCACGGTGATAAAAACATGCAAATGAATAATGAACACAGCAAAACATAACACAAATTTTTGACCCTGTCACATATGAGCAGCCAATGGGTACAACAACAACAGATATTATTATTATTAGATATTAGATATTACAACCAAGCGACAACATCCGGGCCTGGCAAATGAAGACAGTGCAGACGTGTCAAAAACTGTAGTTCTTTGTATAGCCACTAGAGGCTGGTTCCAGAAGTGAGTCATTCCCTATGCCCAACTTAACAGCAGAAATAAATATCTTCACACCCTGGTCTCTATGGCTAATTTCCCTTTGGGTGACAACCACTGGGGCTTAATTTTCATATAACTAACCTGTTTATATTTTATTAAGGCTTAAAGTTACGCATAATTAGGGGCGGGGACACTGTGAGTAACAGGTTGTCTGCAGGACGTCTCTACAGTCTATGAGTCAGATCCACTCCTCCCTCCACAGCTCCACAGCTGTCATCCAAATATGGTCACTTCTTTTTCCGAAAAAGGGTCCACAAACCAATGGGTGATGTCGAGGCAGCTATGCCCATTATTCTTCACAGTCTATAATTCTAACAAATTCAAATCAACTAAACATTATAGAATTTATAAAAGCTGTTAAGCTTTTGTGTTGCATTAAAATGTAAAGAGGTTTCCACCCAATACTGTATGAGACGGGGTAAAATAAACCATTTAAATGATTTGTTTGTCCGCCTCCCTGTGAGCTACATCTGTTAAAACATTTCTATACAATACAAAAGCTTTTGATTTCTGTCCAGACACATCTTCTGCATTTGCCATTCATACAATTATCATAATAATAATGTAGCCATGCGCTCATTTTTATCAAACCAAAAACTACAGAGTTAATACAGTCTGTCTCTGTTATAGATATGCAAGGCAGTGAGGGATTAGGTGATGAATAAGGGGCCACAGTATCGCTTTTTTTAAAATCAATTATTAGTTTTTTTTTGTGTGTGTGTGTGTGTGTGTGTCATATCTACAGGGGGTGCACACAGGTAGAATAAAATGAAATGCAATGCAACAGCTATGTAATAAATACCTGTGGACAAAAAAGCATTCATTCATTTATTCATTCATTATCTGTAACCGCTTATCCTATCCAGGGTACCAGGATGAAATAACAGAAACAGGGAAATAATGCAATCCCATACCACAATAGTATAACCTGGAAAGGTACGCGAGTTGAATTAACACCCATCTTACAAAATCTTAGCAAAAGCCTAGCACTGTAGGCTTTACAGTAAATGCAATATAATATAATACAGTACACTTTCATCCCTTCAGATCCAGTAGGCAGAGCGATACGTGTTGTATCACAGAAATCTCACACCAGACTGTTAAGGGAATGAAATCCCTCCTGGTGTGTGGTGATAAAGATGTTAGAGTACTACACACTGAATACTAGAAAATACTGCGGCTTGGAAATCATGCAGATCTGTTTCAACTTCTTGTCCCATCCTGATTTTAATCTACGCATGAAATAATAGATATATTTCTATCAATGTTGATGTGATGCATGTTCAGACTACTGGCTATAAGTTGCACGAAGAGGCAGCTTAACTAAACTAAATTTAAATGTCATTATCCTGTTATTCCCATTGTTTAGCATCTGCCTAAAACTGTTGTACAGATGAGACCTTAACCCTCACCAGTATAAACCTCTCAGCTCAGATAAGATATCAGTCCTACTTGACCTTTGTGTGAAAATCACCTACAGTACTTAAAGTCTAATGAAAGTGCACACCAGTGTCTCCCATTGTGGCCAGCCACTACAGGAGTAATCTCTCAAGACAGATTCTGCAATTTACATTGTAGAATCTGTCGGCAGCCCTGTGTGAAAGACGACTAGAGAGAAGGGGAGGGCGGGGCTTTGAGTTTGAACGATGCTGCGCTTTAGCCAACCACAATGGAGGGGGCGTGGCCGAGACGTGCAGGTGTCCCCAGGAAATGTGTACCTACAGAAACAGCAAGCTCTGCGTCCATAGCGACCGCTCCACCCAAAATGCTGTCTCGTCAACGTGGAAAAAAAAAAAAAATTCCAGCGGATGTCTGAGTTACAACATGATTGAGCTAACTGGAGTAGTTTCATTTTGTATCCGACAACGGGAGGCTTTTAACAGATGACGTCCTGATGTTAGCTTTGCTAACTGTCCCTGTCAGCCGCAGCCACTGATGCTTTCTAGACATCATGATTTCCCATAACTGAATAAATACCACACATAGCAACACAAAACTGCTTTGCTAGCTCAATCATGTTGTAACTAAGATATCCGCTAGAAAAAATATTTTATTCAAGGACCGTTTATTGAATTATTACCTTATTTTTATACAGTCTATGGTTATTACAGACACCGCTAACGGCTAACGTTAACAGCTAACGGTTAGCCCAGCTAATCTACGATAAACATGCTATTAATTACAAAACATGCACACAGAAATAGTAACGTCTGCTCAATCATTGTGTTTATAGACTTAACAATATACTATATATAGTGACGTGAAAAATGTGAGATATAGCTAAACTCTGCTGGTTTTCTACCCAAAGTATTTGTAAACAACACGGCGATTCCCTGGGGGGAACGCCGGAAGTGAAGGGCGTGAGCGATCGCCGACGACCCTGCACTTCCGTTTGTCGGAAAACTCCGGGCAGTGCCTCCAGAGGTAAAGGAAGAAGAAAAAAAAGTTTTTTGTTTTTTTTTACCGATGGATTTCCAGATTGCTACAGGAGAGGACACGGAGAGAACAGCCTTGAGTCTATCATAAATGCACAGCAACAAAGGATGTGAAAAAGGGATTAGCAATCTACCTGCATCTGAAGGGCAAAAGACAGAAAACAGAAAGGACAGATGGTTTAAAAGCTACTGAAGGAGGTCATTTCTGTGGAAATGGAACAACTGTCACTGAGAAGAGGGACTGCAAGACTACTCATCAGCTACTTACAATGTCATTCTGACTTCACTTTCCTGATTTAATCACACCAATCCAAAATCTTCATTTATGTGACTCTGATGCCTTTCACATTACTGCTATTAGACTTCAACCACTCACTCTGACTCATTGATTATGTTGAAACATCTTCTACACTAAAACAACAAAACCAACTGACCTTTCACCACCTCTCAACAGACACTGTCTATTAATAGTTTAGCAGTTATAACTAGGCATGGGTGTGTCGAGCTTTGGATTTCTTCACTGAAGCGCTGTGCCCAGAGCTGAAGATACTTGGTTTGTAAGCAGCAAATGTTAGCATGTCTAACTAGCGATCGTAATAGAACCTGCTTCCTACTACCAGACCCTTATGCTGTGTTAACATTAGAAGCACCATAGCAACAGGCTACAGGTCATTTTCAATGGAAGCCACTGACATGAAGCTACAAACTGACGGCTGACACTTGTTGCTGCTGATGGCTGTGATGCGCTGCAAATCAAAGTTCAGCTGGCCTCAACTTTTTCAGTGCTCCAATGACGCAGTGAAGCGTCACCAATCATATTGGCTTTAATGCTGTATTACTTAGCCTAGACATCATACTACTACATATACTTTATGAGCATTGTGGTGCACACAGGGATATAATGGAGCGGCAAAATGTGATGTTAACATAGGGCACAAACAGTGGATTTGACAAATACAAACCAGAGGACATTAAGTTGAGGTGCTTTGTTGCAAGTTGCAAACACACACAAGCTTGTGACGATGTACTGTAACTACAACAAGCACTTAAGCAACACTTTGACTGCGACACAGCAGTAACGTAGCTGGTCATGATGTTGTGTGAACACAACATAACATTTTTCCACACCTTTAAAGCCTTTTTCACTCATGTAGTGAAATTATGGACAATAACCATGTTTTGCACATGGATCATGGACTTGGAAATGGTGCACCTCAACAGAGCTCGAAGGCTTTTATACTTGGCACATTCTCCGTTGCAGTATTTGCCGCAAAGACAGGGGGCGGTAGAGAAAAAATACTATAGGAAGTGGTAGAAGCAGGCAAAAAACAGTAGAAGTAGAAGCAAGTGGAAAACAATGTAAACAGCAATGATGGCGGTACGAAAAGTATGGATTGCAGAGGTGGAGGAATTGTTATGTTTATGGCTTTTGACCAGACAAAAGTGTCACAAAAAAAGATGGTCTGTCCGCCTGTTACATGTAGCGAGATATCTGACTGGGGAACACAGCCAGCTTGTGAAGCCAACGCAGGCTGTAGATGAAGAGATGCACTTCAGATAGTCTTCCCTCACATTCATCCATTTTGAACTGAGTGACACACACGGCTTGCGAAAAGTTTCAAAATCCTGGAGGTGCGCGACCTCGTGAAGCGCCAGTGGCCAGGTAGGCTACGTCATTTGTGGCGAACTCGCGACTGCTTCGAGCATAACCTAGGCTTAAGTGTTAGGGCCCCCCTTTCCCTTCATCTGCAAAATATTCCTGAAAGAGATACATACCAACAAAGAAGAGGCTCAAAATGACCACAAAAAGACACAAAACTACTGCAAAGAGATGCAAAAACAGCTGCAAAGAAACACACAGTAACCACAGAAAGAGGCAAAACAATCATTAAGAGACAAAAAGTGACCACAAACAGATACAAAATGACTACAGAGATGCAAAGCAACTACCAAGATACACAAAAAGACCACTGAGAGACTCAAAATGACCACAAAGAGGTGTGTATCAACTACAAAGACATGATAAATAACAACAAAAAGAGGCTAAACAACTATAAAGTCTGTGTGTTCTTCCTCACCTGCAGGAGAGGTGGTGGGGCCTTTTGTATTTGTGGGCCCAGGGGACCATTGTCTCAAAATACGCCCATGCCTACAGCTAATAAAATTGGGACATTTACTTATTTTAGCCAGTGAAATTGATGGTTCCAGACTAGAAATGAAAAGCCTGTTTTTGTGTGCTTCTGAGCCACAGTTTCCGAAATGACTACTAATTTTGAGTGGGAGATATGTTATGTTATTATTTCAAAATGCATATGTGCCGTGTGGGAACGCTTGACAGGTGTAGCAGCCGCAGTAACTGAGCTTTGAATGAAAAGGCTTCAACAAGCTTTTTCAACTTCAACACTAGCAGATGTTCTTATTTTGAAGTGAAATACAGTTTCCATGTTTCAAGAGAGATAATACATGGGAAAGATGATAGTTGCATAAATGTATAGTGCTGTTTTCACATATTCATATGTTCTCTATTCAGGGCCAGCTATTTAATGGAAGGTCTCTTGGGTAATGCTGTATGTGCTGCTTTGGTTTCCATGGTAAAGAAAAATCATTCCCTTGTATGTCTCACCAAAGTATTTAATTGAGCTTAAGCAACACTGGGTCACAGAAAACCTTTTATTAAACCCTGAGCACAGTCTCTAAGGGTCCCATCTGTGAGCTTGTATATACAGTACAACATGCTTTCAGCAGATAGAAGAGCATAGAGGTCACTGATGTCACTGCTGCAACAGAACTCTTCACATCTTCAAATGCAGACTCCAAATTGGTTTTGAAAACCATTCTAACCCCATAAAAAAGCTTAAATGATTTTTTTTTTGAAGAGCGTCTGCAAGTAACATTGAAACATGTTTGACAACTGTGGAATCTATTCAGTCAATTCAGCTTTTAAAAGTTGCATTATTTTGGTTAAGCTTCAGGACACAAGGTTAAAAAGAACTTCTGAACCTTTAAATCAATGTGTATGTCAGGGTAAAAGATCAAAATCATTGGAATTTGGATATACAAAGTTTTCCCCACAACAGTGGTGATATTGATGATGTCAGGTTGTGGCAGATGCTTGCACAGCTGGTGGAAACTCTAAAGATCAACCTGACATGACTTATGTTGTAGCTGCCCTGAGGCCATCTGTAACATAGCTGTTGTCTGTTGTGTGGACAAAAATATCCTCATTTCTCATTTATGCTTTTTTGGAAATACTCTACAGCATTTGAATGTGGTCATCAAGCCTATTTTTACAGACCATGTAATTCTTCAGTTCATTGAAGAACAGATCAGCAGTAAACATGTCGTCCCTGGGGAGGGAGTGATAACGCATTGATCCATTAGGTATTTTGAGAGCAGCCAATCAGTGAAGTCTGGGATATCATCTGTGAAGTACAGAACATTAAACCAATTGTGTAGTTGCCCTTTTAGTCCAATCACTGTAATGGCCAAAACACATCAACAGAGCAATGACCTGCATAACTCCCTCAAGTCTTATCGCAACCTGATCAGTGGGTCAGTGTTATCGTGCTTGATGGATGGATATTGAGTGGGGCCGAGCCAGTATCACTCCACTGATTTCATCTTGTAAAAAAACAAATGACAGCACAAAGACTAAGAGGATGAAATCAGAGGATGAATGGCTTGTTAGCTCATTATGTATGGGCCAATGGTATGAGCTAATTTAAGTCAGATTTTGTGTTAAACTTTACTGTTTTACTCTCACTACTGTAATCTGTTATTCATTCGTTTTTCAGAGTAGAATGTTAGATTGATTAATTATGGCTCGTGACATGGTACTGAAGTGATGTTGATGTTGCTGCCGTTTGGCAGATTACTTAGTGGATTATTGCCTTGCATGGTCTCTTGTTTCTTGGCATTAAACTGGTAGTAAAGGCCAGTAACACCAAGCAGGGTGTGGTGATCCTGATGTGTGAGTTTTCTGAATATTCTGCCTACTCGGTTAAGCTTGGCTGCCACAGACTTGTGACTGACAAATCTCTTCTCTGCTTTCTGGAGAGACTTTGGACATGACGCACAGATTGTAAATACAACAGAGCAAAATCATAAGTTACTTTATAAATATCTAAAAGCAATATTCCAAATGACAAACTATAATGTGGTATTTTAAAGGCATACTGTGCAATTCAGAATTTGTCACGCATTGCTTATTTGTGAACTCAAAACTCAAACTTTTGCTCTTCCTCCTCGGCTCAACCAGACTGAGAGAGCAGCAGTTGTCAAGCAAGCTAGAGAGTAAATGAAGAAAGGGAGCAACGTTAGCGAGATCAAAGCACTGAATCAAAGAAATAAAAAGTTGTTTTCTTATTGTGTCATGGCAGTTATATTCCAAAGCATGAATAAACACACCCACACCTCCGCAGCCCTGCAGGAAGGTGCTGCATCGCCGGATTTTGTGTGAATTCAGCTGAAGCGCATGCTTGTGTGTGTGGCTCAACCTCACCCTCAGTCAAACAGACACACAGACCTGCAGCTCGCATCCACAGAGCAAAGGAGAGAGACGGCAGGTCGCTACATTTTTATAGAGTCCCGACCCTGCGCTGCTATTGACTGCTATTGACCACAGGTTGACACCCAGAAACATCATGAACAAACCAAAATAAGAAGATAGTAAAAACATACAGACAGGTAGCAGATTCTCTGCAGATACAGACATCTCTGTGATGATTAAGATGGATTACTTTTGTGTGACTGTGCCTCCAAGTAGTGATGTATTTTCAGCTCAATTTTACATAACTGTACCACATATGTTGTAAATTAAGGTCTACTCAATTTGCCATGTTTGCAGAAAGCTAGCAGAGATTCTTGTCCTTGCCACTGCGCTATAGAGACTTGCAGATTGGGCAGTGTGGATGGGATGGTGGATGTTAGAGTGAACCTCCCACGTTAAGGATTCAGTATGCTTGTAGTATGTTGTCCCAACACGTCTAAATCCAAAAGTGTTCACACGTTCTGAATGGCCACACTCGAAAGCTTCCCCCTGGCTGCATCTCACTGCTTTCTCAATCTCTCGCCAGGAAGTGTTTTTTGCATGTGAGATGTGTGGAGAATGAAAAAAAGACATCTTGAGAGAAGTTCAAATCCTGCCTTACTTTCACACGTTCACATTGTCGGATTATCTCTTTCGAAAAGCTACAGAAGCAGTGCTCGTGTACGTGCGAGCGCTGTGTTGTTCTATATTCTATTTTTATGCATGTAGTGTTTGGATAACTGGAACTTAATTACACTTTCTAAATTAATATTTTATCCAAGCATTGAAACTGCATCTGTAGACTTTGCAGGTGTCCAGTTTGTGGATGTTACATGAACATAATGAAGCGCCAGGATCTTTGGAAAACAGAGTATGGTAAATTAATGAGTTTTACCGGCCAGTCAGCAGTTTGTGAATGTGCTATCACTGCACATTAGATTGATCCAAACAAGCACTTAATACATTGCTTTCTGGTCTGAGGCACACGGACGGGTCGAGAGGATGCAGAGACAAAGAAATCAATTGGCCTGATAGAGAGCAGAGAGGAGGGACAGGGGGAGAGAGACTGGGTGGGTGGAAGGAGCCGATCCAATCAGACCAGATGATGATTGCCTGTGTAGTAATCAAGTTTTTATATGAAGGACAGCAGGAAATTGGTGAGCCAGTCAATATCCAATCCAATCAATATCAACAAGCTCCACTCCAGAGCAGCAATTTCTTAAAAAGCTGCTGGTTGTTTGTGCCAACTTTTATTAATAATATTAGAGGAGAAATACACCAAATAAGTAGCTCCAGTCTCAAAAATATGCACTGCTCACCTTTTGCTCACACAGCAACGCTCTAGTGAAATCAGTGACATGAGTTTTAAATTAGAGACAGTTGCCGTGCTGTGACTTTGTTGTATGAATACACTGCTAATATGAAGGTGGAGAGAGAGAGATTTGATTAGAACTGGCACACAGGTATGAACACATGAAAAAGAAATCTGACTGTGTATAAGTCTGGGGGAGAATGACCCTACTTCTCACTTGATTTATTACTTCAGCAAAGATTTTCCTAATGAGTTTATGGTCTCAATCATTAATTATAAGTCTTTTTCAATATAGCATGATGTTCATTTGGTAAATTATGGTTCCACTTAGAGTAAAATAGATGATGAAGCTGAGTAAGCTTCAGGGAGTGGTTACCTTGTGACTGACAAGTCGCTACCACAGTGAGAACGTACAAATATGTTTACTTTTGGCTCCAGAAAAACCAAGATGGCAAAATGATGAACTTATGGCTTCAAAACAGCAATCCACAAAGCAATGGGTGACGTCACGGTGCCAAACACACTGCTAAGTTTTCATCCTAAAACTCTTCTCTCCTGTGATGGGAAAAGTGAAACGTACAGTTTGAAAATACAAACAATAGAATCTAAACTTTGTCTTGCTCTTGACAGAGATTACCAATGATCACCAGACGGTGAAGTTCCATTAGTTTGTACAATGTAAGCCCAGATGATGCTCAGGTAGGGCAACAGTCAGAGAAACTACGCTAGCGGTTGCAAGGGTAGTAAAACCACAGGGTACAGTTGTGTGATACTGTAAAGCCAGCTGTCCCACCCACTTCAGGTTCTAATGCTTTCCATTGGGAGAATACAGGGCGAACTACATATACACATTAGCACATGTACTCACAGATAGATGTATACTGTATGTACACACACACACACACACACACACACACAGATATTGGCACCTCTGACTGTGCTTACTACACTTTCTTTTTTCATATTTCCATGTATATTAACAGATAAAGCAACAGTCCACCCCAAAATCAAAGACACGTATTTTTCCTCTTACCTGTAGTGCTATTTTAGCCTGGCATTGCCAGACCCAGTTGACAAAACGCGAATGGGTCTTGACACGGAGTGTACATTTCCTCTATTCCCGAGGGGTGGTATCAACGGCTGTCACTCAAAGTGCCCCTTCACGCAGTTGGAAAGACGGAAAACCAATTAGAGTAAATGAAACGTGTGACGTAGGCTAGTACAACGCCAGTGTAAACAGACCAGCAAGCAAGTGCAGCACGCAGCGGAGATGAGCTGTAATGATGTCTGGGAAAGAGAGTTGCCATCTTTGCAGATTTCCTCCTCACTGTGGACTCCGAGTTGCATGGCTGTGATTCCCAGCTTGGTCCCTGACCTGCTCCTCCATGAGAGCAACTAGCGGAGAAACAACAATAGCCACTGGGTTTTTACTGAGTCCCATCTTTTTCTCGATCAACGGAGCCAGTTAGTAAATTAAACTGTTACCAAACCCCGTAAGAAGGACGGCAAACACATCCTTTTTTTCAGTAAAAGCTTTCAGTGCAGCCGTTTGCTCTGCTTTTAAAGAAAATGTACATTCCAGTTCGTTCAACACATTTACCATCACAGTTTCAAAATCAGTAGCCATGTTGGTTGTTTACGAAATGCATTCACTCCGCTCCTTGTCGTGCCCGTCCCAAAGTAATAAACGGTTGTGATTGGCCCGGTAAGCTTTAACGATGCCATGCGCCTTTATGATTGCATGGCCAGACTTATCTGCGGAGCGAAATGGAACATGAGCTTGTGAGATTAGCATGGTTTCACCAGGCTAGTGCTATTTATCAGTCTAAATTGTTTGGTGTGAGTTGCCGAATGTTGAAGATATCAGCCGTAGAGATGTCTGCCTTCTCGCCAATACAATGGAACTAGATGGAGCTTGGCTTGTGGTGCTCAAAGAAGGCAGACATTTCTTGAAGCCAATATCTGCTCGATAATGCTCGGCAACTCTCACCAAAATAATCTGGATTGATAAATAGCTCTACAGGAAAGAAGAAAATGTATTTTTGATTTGGGAGTGAACTCTCCCTTTAACATCTAATGACGATTAAATATAATTTGTTTGCAGTGTTTTCCCTGAGAGCTAATATCTTGTCACACGGAGCATGCGTGTGTAAAAGTACTGTACACATGGCATGTCATTGAAAGATTGTTTCCCTGACATCAGAAGCCTGCAAAGTGGAGCATGTATAATCACATTTTTCATCCTGACTTTGTCTCATAATTACATGGTGAAAGGTTGATTAATATGAGATGTTGTCACTAGAGTCACTGGAGGCAGCACAAAAGACGGCCCCTATCTAATTTCTTTGGGATGCTGGGATATTATGACTGTTATGAGCCTTTTATAAAAAGATCTATTCAAATGTTGAGATATATTCTTTTGGAAATGAAAGAGATTTTACACATACAAGTGATCTGGCCTTATGTCTAGAGTCTCTATGAAATGATAGTTGTCTCGCTGCACCTTGTTCTCACACTAATTCGTAAATTAGTAAACTAATTAAATAGTCATCCATGCTCTTCAGTATTTTCTAAAATACCACATAAGTCAAATATTACAAGAAATCTCTTCTTCTGGCGCAGGAGCTTCTGTCTTACCAAGAGTATTAATTTAAATAAGCCACACTCTACAACTTCAAAGCATGCATTTCCTTTTTTAGGCCAGCCCTCATTGTAAAATATGAATGACTCGTTTAACAAATAAAATAATTCATGGTCCTGCTCTTCATTAAAGGTTCTATTTTTAGGTTACATTTCACCCTGAGAATTTTTTTTTAGGTTCAGCGTTGGTGCTGACATAAAATTAATTACTGACAATCTGTGTGAATCTCCGACTGCAAATGAAAAGTGTCAGTGAAATAATGAGCTTTTTTGGGTCATGCAGGCGGCTACAGTGTGATGAGAAATCAACATAAAATATTAAAAAGGGTATTTTGTGTAAAATTAATTCCAAATATACATGCCTGTAAATGGTATAACTCTGCGATATAAATATGTTTGTGTGTATAATGTGTATTAACACTCAAAATCTACATATAAATGATTTGCATTTTTGGTCTATCGCCAAACCTGTCTGCCTAGAAGCTGTTTTTGCTATTTAGTCTACCTATAAATGTATGAACGACTCTCTGATGTATCATTACTTCACTTTAAAGATGGGTTTTCAAGATCATTCACTGATGCAAAACTCACTCCTCATTCACCCCACTCACGATATGAAGTCCCTGCTGTTGGTGGTTCAGTATGTTGATCAGGTAAATTAGAAATATGGCAGATATTTCACCCGCCATGGTCTACAGACTATACTGTGTAATATCATCTTTTGCTTTGCACATTTGTTTTAGAGCAATATTCTGACATATGCACATATATAAATGAGAATATTGATGCACTCTCTTGAGAATTTCCCATCATTAAATCATATTAGAATCTATTTAACCTATACTGTGTATAGTCCTTATTATTCATACAGTAAAAGTGTTTGAATATGTATCACATCACTGACTGGTGGATACCCAACAGGCCAGTTCCAGCTGTTGTTGCCGCTAACCCTAATTTACTGTATCGTATTCCCTGAATGTACTGTATACAGTATGGACCAGATTGGCATCTCCTCCCTATGCAACAGAGCCCTTCACCCCCGATAAGGTTTTCTGATTCCATTTATGTGTTTTGTGAAAACGAAGCAGCCAGCTAGAAAATAAAACCCTTTTCCCCATTAACCAGATGGGTGCACAGCCGGTCGTCGAAGCTCTGAATTAAACCCTAAATTTTCAATTGTGTTTCAGAGCACACCCACTCCAGTCTCCTTACCTACACATCTATTTTTTTCCCCCACATTTATAAAACAGCAGCGCAGCTTTGTCATGCGTTAAACTTATAACTCCCCCAGTGGAATTCTCTTGCTCACTGTACACGCTGCATTATGTTCTGATCACTGCAATATGTTCTCAATAAAGGAAACAATAACACTTCTGGATTAAATTAGAAAACCCCAAACTTCATGCGTTTAACTGCAATTTCTGAATCAAATCAAATATATCAGCATGTTTAACATTTAGTTGCATGTTCTACTTCACACTTAATTCACACAGACCCCTAAAAATGTAACTAACCAACTTATTTCAAGTGATGCAACACACCAACTGAAATACATCTGCAGTACTTAATGAAAAAAAAAAAAATCAGTTTGTGCATTATAGAGAGCTAATCCAAAAACGAGTTTAATCTCTCTCGAAATTATCTGTGGCCAAATCCTGCTACTGAAGCCAAAGCAGGTGACCACTTCAACCCCTTTAGGCTCAACTGACTGTATTATGTTGCCACTGGGGAGACATAATCAGCTCTCACAGCATCTGTCTCACCACATGGATTAACAGAGTCAGTGTGGAAAGCAGTAACACTCTAATCAGGACCAGCCAACCTGGTAGGAGACACTAATATATGGCACCATGGTGCTCTGCAAATACTGCAAAGAGGCTGATATTTTCAGCTTGACTGGAATTCTCTAATTTAGCTGACAACATGGCAACATAAGTTATATAATATATAACATATAACAGCTAACTGAGGATGACAAGTTACAATTAGTTTGATTAACAGCACGGATTGTGAACTGTTATAGCTCTTGGATCCAAAACACAATTTGAAAAATGATCACAGCTTCACAGCTTGATCTGCTGTTTATTGCTTTGCAAGCGTGTGTCTGTGTGTGTATCTGTGTGTGCATGTGTCTGTGTGTGCTCATGAGCGGGTGCCTGATGCTGTTCACATTACATATTGAATGTGAAAACAAATTTAGTTTCATAAGAGCATCTTAAGTGTTCCTGATTAAAATGATGGGCAAAATTATAAACCCATTTATAATTTACAAAAAATTAAAAAGATCAACACATCATTTGCCACTAATGTAACTCAGTGGGGCCATAACTGTGCTGTTAAATTAGAAAATTTACTTAAGTGTACTTTCAGGTTTCTCTTCCAACTGTACCCAAGGCAGCATTTCACCAGTTTGTTGTTTGAAATTGATCATGGATGATATTAGTAAAAGATGACTTGTATACTTTTAGCACACTTATTACTTGCTTTACTTTTTGGTGTGTCCATGTACTGCATGTACTCTACAGTATCTAGACAGAATCTTTTCTGTAAAAACTGCTGCATGTCTTGTGCAAAAGTTGGAATATGAATGTGACCGTGATCGGGGACCAGTTGAAATGGTTTCCTGTACTGTGCTGCTGTTCTCTTGCCACCCAAGGCAACAATTACAGTAAATTCATTACTCCATAAAACCTATTATGCTACCATTAAAAGTCCATTATGAGATGGTGTTGTTAGAAGATAGGAGGTGTTTGCTAGCCCTCTGGGTATCAGTCACAGATGCTTAAGAGGCAGACAATTAGAGGACTTTAACATGTTAAATAGCTTTTATCCGATATAAATCAAATTAGTGAGTGATTTATTAATTTATTGCTTAAGATGGCCGATCTGTCTCTTATTTAATTCCCTCGGGATGAAGAGGATATGCTGACCAATGGTGTGACTGAATCCCTGACCTTAACTTCTTTAAAAAATGATATGGATTAAAACAACACCTGTCAGTCGCATGCATCATCTTCAGCAAAGAGACACAGGAGAGAAAAAAAAGGACACAAGCGGCTACATGAGAGCTCGCGGGCAACAAAAGCTGTTCACAATTTCCTGCATCCAACCTCATTAAAGTGACAAATAAGCCTATCAACACATTACATTCAATGTCCCTGTACTAATTTTATCATGGACAAGCCAAGGGACTGGTTGATGATGAGATTAGGTTTATATCTGTGTCTCCACCACCTGAAAGCACGCGCCGTTTGACAACACGCTGTTTAGTTCCCCAGTAATGTAGTTTGTTCAGAGTCAATCACCTGACTGTGGAGCTCCCTTGAGTGTCACATTGCCTGACTGACAGCACAGATTATATTGCTCTCCGCGTGAAGGATCACTGAGCAATTGCCGCAAAATACCCAAAGAGATTGGATTGGAGGGAGGAAATTAGGCAATTTATAATAGTGTCATCCCACTGACGAGCTGTTTTGGTTTATTTTTAATTTGGCTTTTACAGAAGGAGGCAGCAAGGACAGTGCTCAGTATGCTGGAGGAGGCCTCAAGGATCCATTCAGCTGAAGCAGAAATTAAGAGGCATGTTGCACTTTTCCGAGGAAAATGGTTGATATGAATGTTGCTTGGTTGTAGTAGTGAAAAGCTGTCCTACCCAAAAACAAACACAGATGACCCGGAGAGGATTGCTGTGTTTTTTTTCTCCCCAGTGTGGACTAATTTTATACTGTAGAGCTTGCGTCTAAAACCCCCCACTTCTCTTCTACATTACCACCTCCTGTCTGGAGCTACATTTAGCTGCGAGCATGCCATGCTCTCTCTTCCATGCAATAACACATTTGTCTTTTGTTCTTTTGTTTTGTCTCTGCTCATTCCGAAGAATGTCACTTACCTCCAAAATTGCGGTGCCCGAGGCAGAAAGTAGAGTATTTGTTTTCACTGTCTGTTTCACAAAGCCGGGCTCATTTGTCAAAAAGAGCATGATCTGAGGGCCCGGCCCCGACGCCGTTTGTCTTGTATTGATCACCTCTTGTCACAGCTGCCTTTCTTGAAGTTGATGGGCACTTTCTCTTTTCTTTCATGCTTAATGGGTCTGCTTTTTAGGAGCTTTTTGGGGACAAAATTTTTTGGTGGTTTCTTAAGGTTACCAGTGACAGAACTTGAGGTGACATTGGGATTTTAATCACAACCCAATAAATGTTTTTTAAGATGCATATTAAGTACACTAAAAATAATTCTAATAATTATGTCTATTAAACCGTGGGCAGCACAATGGTGCATTGGTTAGCATTGTCGCTCGAACCCGGGGTGTGGGAGCCCCTCTGTGAGGAGTTTGCATGTTCTCCCCTGTCAGCGTGGGTTGTCTCTGGGTTCTTCGGCATCCTCCCAATTAATTGGTGACTCTAAATTGCCCATACGTGTGAAGTTGGAATAGTTGTCTGTCTCTATGTGTCTGCGATAGTCTGGCGACTTGTCCAGGGTGTACCCCGCCGCTCACCCAATGACAGCTGGGATAGGCTCCAGTCCCCTGCGATCCCTAACAGGATAAGTGGTTATGGAAAATGAATGAATGAATAAACAGTGGGTTCACGTGCACTCAAGAATCCAGGTGACTCAGAGAAATCGGGTTACACAGGTATTTTAACCATATCAGTAATAAATGATCCACCTCTGATTGTTTCTGTGTGCGAGCGTGAGTATCAGTGTTTGTGTGAAACCAACAAGGAACTGCCAAAAGCTGCAGTTCCCTGAATGGCCACTTGAGACTGGCTCCAGGAGCCAGTCAGTCCCCACAGACCCCCATGTTGGAGCAGAAATAAACATGTTTACAGCCTTGTACAAAAGACAGTTTTGGTCTCCATGTCACCTTCATGGCAACTGTTTTATGTAACTTACCCATTTACATTTTATTAAGGTTTAAAGTTAATGAAGGGTGGGGCCACTTGACTGACAGGCCGTCTGTCGATAGCGCCCTCGGCTTCACAGTCAGATCCACCCCTCGCTCCTCCACAGCGTAGCCTCTTGCCCAAATATGGTCACTGCTGTCTCCAAAGATCCGGGATGGTGACTGCTGGAATGCTAAACTCAAGGCTTGAAAACCAAAAGAAGTCCAATGAGTGCCATCACGGTAGCTGCATCCATTATTTTTACAGTCTATGGTTGGAGCTAACTAATCTATATGTCATGGTTCTAGGGTATTTGTTTTAGTTTGTTTCCTGTTGTATTTTGAAGGTCAACCCTCATGTGTCAATGTCTTGTTTTACTTCCTGCCTGTCCCTCATTAGCCTCAGTGTCACCTATCCCTTGTTAACACTCTCCTCCTCCTGTGTATTTAGTCTCTGTGTTATCCCAGTATCTGTGTCAGTTCGTCTGCGTTTGCTGCTGGTGTTTTTTGTCCCTCCCTCTCCTCATGCCATCCTGCTTTGTGTTGTAGATTTCATGAGCCTACTTTATGTTAGTTTCAGTTTTGTCGGTCTGGAAATATTTTAAATACAAGGATACATTATGATCTCTCCTTTTACCCCTTTCATTCCCCTATGTGAAGTCTTCCCCGTGCACAAGCACAAAAGCCAATTAGAAACCCGATTATGCGGATACATGGCCAATAAAATTGGCTTCCTCCTGAAGAGATCTAGGCATAAAATCAGGCTTCACTAATCACCTACCACGATTGGATTTAAGGGATTGGCTTACTGCAAAGAGCTAACCTTAACACACTTACTGGCGTGCGTGTCGACACATTGATTGTACAGTTGATTGGTATGCACCACCATCAAGTGATGTGTGATGGAAAATTGTGTAGTTGTAATCCATGAAATAACCATTACACACTTGCTAAATGTAGTGTTAAACAAATTTTAACAGAATTACAGTATGATGTGCTGAATTACAATCTGTCTCATTTCTGTGAAAAAGGATTTTTTGGAAATACTGGTGGGGTGCTGGCTCACAGGCAGACATCATAGAAAGAATAGGAAAACTCTGACGTATTATGAATGTAAGAGCTGATTTTTTAACCCATGGCACCTCCCAATGACAGAGCTCACATAGATTCAGGAGGGAAGAGATAAATATGATATAATTAGCATATTAAGCCAATTCCTTAAATAACTGAAGAAGCTCTTGACAGTACCATAAAGCTTAAATTGTTACCACTGTAGCAAACTCGATGACAAAAGCCTGATTAGAAAACATGCCTGCATCAAACTTGAGGCAAAAGAACCTCTTCCTCTTACAGCTGATATTGAAAATGCTTCAGTTGGGGTTTTGACGGCTGCAGAGCTGTAACACAGAGAGAAATGAGAAATGTGTCAGGCTGAGATGTGGAGGAAATGCTGCTCATGTCAACGCAGGAATCACAATGTGTCAAACAAATTCAGAACAAGATAACAATGACAGCTCGGCATTGGATTCACTTATAAAGTAGCATATAGTGTATTGTACACTATATATGTTGTCAGTTAAACATTTTCTTTTAATGTGTAATGTATTAAAGCATATTTATACTGCATATTTTCAAATAGATGACAGTGTATTCCTTTCAAAAGAGCCCAGGCGTGGCAATGTCAAATGCTGTCTGTTCTGCCTGACGTCCTTGTTTGCATCCTTATTTGTCTCCTGACCTTTAATCTCAATCTCCTCCCTCTGTTATTATGCTGTGTCATTAATAGCCCTGAAGTGTTTATCGTAATCAGAGGGGAAATAAAAGGGGAATGGCGGGGTGACAGTGGCAGAGAAAAGCAAAAGAGAAATTTCTGTGTGAAAGGCATCAACCATCCAGACAGCATCAGGGTTATCAGCCAAAGTAAACACATAAAATGCTCCTTAATGCGGATGCATGTGTAGGTGCTCCCCAGAGATTGCAGACACACCAACGCAAAGGCCATTAAAGGTTTATCAGAGGTTTGCAGTGGCTTGGTCGGAGCCGCTCACAAACAGATGAATATGTTTTTGTGGCATTAACAGCATCTGCTTAAATGGCTAAAGGGGCGTCCGCCTTTTTCCCAGGATAATGGGAGGCAAGGCTAAAGACAAATGTGTTCTCTACTGCTGTAAAGAGAAAACCAGCTGAATGAAGCAAAAGAGGCAGCCTTCCCGCTGGTGTAAGCATCAAGATGACATCCCCATGGTGATCCCGCATCACCACCGATTCCAGATAAGCCCCCAGGTCAGAAACAATAAGGTGAGGACATGACCCCCATTAAATTCCTGTAACACATACATGTGAACAGTCCCCGTTCCCACTCGCCTGCGCATACGTGCAGATGCTCCCTTGCAACAGCTTAACGCTCTCGCTGAAGAGGGCTCAGTTTGCAAATGACAGCACCAGCAGAGTTAAATCCCTTTAAATGTCCTGAAATGACTCACACAGAAGGGTTTAATAGAAGTTATATCTGCAAAGGTCGACAGCCACCAGACCCGACAGCTGTAATGACCAACAACATGGCCTCGGTCACATTGGACCTGCAAGTAATCCTTTGTGTTTATTTTATCCAGCTGTACTGGAGGGATCAAAATGGGTGACGTTCAAACATGAGGAATAATCCACATATATGGTCTCAGCTGAAGAGTCATTTAACATCAGGCTGAAAAGCAGTGTTTTACTGCCCTCTCTATTTGGAAGTCTGTTTCACCTCTGACCACAACCAGTATCACTATTGGATGTAGTCGGAAATGTGCTCTGTTGCACCTGTAACCACACTCAACAGTGATGTCACAGTGAACCGACACTCCCTGTTGTGCACTTTTACATGCAGCAGTTTTTGAGATCAGCAAAAACTGGAGTTTCAGCTGATGTGATGTTGCTTTTTTCGTCAAAGTTTGCTGACTTTCAAATAGTCTTATGGTCTCAGTTTTCAGTGTCGTATCTTAAGTGACATAGCTGTGATCACATATGAGCTGATCTTCACATTGGGAGGTGGAGGGGATGGTTGATGGCCTGACACCCTAGTGAGATGACTGCCAAGCTGTGGACCACTGCAGACAACAGTTCAACGCCAACACACAATGAAACTGGAGACATGAAAACGTCCAACTTGTCATACAAATCTAATGTATCAGTGGTTTGCAGAGATGTATGATGCCAGCATTTATTCTGACAATTAGGTTGTGGTGTTGTGTCACAGTCTTTAAACACATCCACAGTCATGTTAACGGCTCTGTGAGGCTGCTCTCAGAACAAAGCATTGCTGATGATGAGAATTTCATTAGATTTTCAGGTATTAAACCAACTATTAAATTCACTACATGAATGTCTGAACCAGATATCTTAACAATTCAGTTGTTGACATTTTACTAAAAATCACAGATGTGAACTTTATGGTGGCGCTAAAGGAAAAGTCAGAGGATCACAAAGTCAGTAGGTTTCATCCTCTGAGGACCATGAATCCATGTGCAACGTATCAAAGCAATTCATCCAACGGTTGTTGGGATATTTCAGTCTGCAATAGCCGCTGCATAGCTGCATTGAAAAAAACAAAGAAGCTTTAATGAAATCACTGTGTTGGTGTCTATAGCAACACACCCACACCAGCACGGCCCCTTGCATTTCTTGAGGCAATTAGTGCCAGTCTGAACATGGCCTAATAGATTGATATATGATTAACAGAAACTTTGATTTGAATAGTTCATATGTACCGAGATATCAAATTAATGTTGTGAGTGGTCCTATTAAATGGTGTGTGGACACAGCATGGACACCGAATTTCCATTCAGCCTGATAAATTTCATAAACGTTCTCTCTGGGGTCTTTAATTCTACATTATTCTCTAGAAAACAGCATACTGATCCCAAACTAATTGCTCTAAAGCGGTTGTAGTTGTGAAATCAGGTATGCTAATTGACAAAGTGGGGTATAAAAGTCCTTAAGGCACCGTATTGATACTTATCATCAGTTTATGTGATGCAGTAATTTACAGTATGAACCACAATTATGAGATATTAGGTTAAAGGGGCACGGCATCTGGCACTCCACACTCTGTTTCACACTCATTAGCAGCTCATTAGGAGAGTGGTGATGGTTCATCTGAGCTTGCAGAAATATTGGATGTGAAAATATCCTCGTAATGCATCGAAATAAAGGCTTTAACATCAATGCTTTGCCTCTTTTTTATGTGCTAAAAGTGTTTACCATCTCCAGCCAATCACTTTTATTGCACTGTGACTCTTAAATACTCCAATTTCAGGGTTTTTTTTATTTAACAATTACCAGGCTATTATTGTAGATTTGATGGCGTGTAACTAGAAATACCAGCACAGTCACCAGAAGAAAATGTAGGTGTTGTATATTTCTGCCAACCACATACTTGTATCACATTTACAATGATAATAACATTAATAATCTTTATTTATAAAGCACTTTTCAAAACAGAGTTACAAAGTGCTTTACATGTCAATAATTAAAACAGACAAGACATGAAACCAACAACTTTTAAAAGAACTGATAAAAACAATTTAGCATATAAAAACTGAGGAGAGAAAAGACAGTTTAACTGAAGTAAAATCAGGAAAGGCTCTCCAATAAAAGTATGTTTTAAGAAGGGATTTAAAAGAGATCACTGACTCGGCCGACTCAGGCAGAGTGTTCCAGAGCCTCGGGGCCCTGACAGCAAACGCTCTGTCCCCTTTAGTTTTCAGCCAAGCCTCTGGAACAGACAAAAGACCTCTGCCCGAGGACCTCAAAGTAATTCCTGGCTTGTATTGTACTAGGAGGTTGCAGATATAGCTGGGAGAAAGCCCATGAAGAGCCTTAGAAGTAATCAGTAAATTCTTAAAATCTTTTCTAAAACATACTGGGAGCCAGTGAAGAGGCTGAAACTGGAGTGATGAGATCATGTCTCTTGGTTCTGGTTAAAAGCCTGGCATTTTGTTTCTGAAGTGATCTAGGCTAGTACATGAACTGGCTGTGTTGCTAGGAGGTGGAGGGTATGGTGGATGGTGTGTCACCATGGCAAGATACCTGCCAAGCTGCAGACAGCTGAGACCAACAAACAAGCAACAGCGGTTGTTTTTTAGTGAGACATCGCTGTGTTTCCAGCAGCTTATTGGCCATTAAACGTAGATGTTTTTTTGCAACCCATCGCTGTGTTCACCAGGGATAGTACCACAAAAAAATGATTGTTTTTTAGTTGGGGAAGTTTGTGCCACCAAAAAGTGGGTATTTCAAGCCAGAACATAATCTTTTCCTACCCATAACCAAGTGGTTTTTGTGCTAACACCTAACTACATGTTAACCACAGCTTTGCTGAAACATTAAGAAATATAAAGTTTCAGCAGATCGGCCACATAATAATATACAAATGACATGTATCTGTGGTTTGCAGCTACCTTACAGTGCCCGTATTTATTCTGGCCTGAGATATACCTTTTAATAATTGGTCAACATCAAATGTTCTTCAGGTGTTACACTTGTTCTATATCTCAAATGACATGCTGGCATTAACCCTCCCATGAATAGCAATGTTCAATCATAGCTCAGCAACCTGAACTTGAACTTGGTCAGTTCAGTTTGGGACTAGATGTTACAATCCCTTGATGCACATACTTGAGACTATGAGTGGGAGTGATAGTGCCGTCTGGAGGTCTGAGTGGGAGCCAATGGGTTAGATGGATAGAAAAGTAGGAAAGAGCTGTTCAGCTACATCAGAGAGGGCTTTGATGGGCTTGGCCTTGAATTCCCATTTCTTTAAGCAGCCTGGTAGTTGACTTGCCTACGAAGCCTCAAATGTGTACTGTGTAGTATCTCCCCGTTGTGTGGGAGCCTGGTCCTATATCAGAGTTTAGGGTAATGTTAGTGTGTCTGTCCTTCTCTTCATTGGTTTGGACTCAAGCAAACCTGGACGAACTTGTTATCTGAGAGAATGTTACATTCAGCCCCAATCAGTTAGGACTGAAAGTTGTATGCCATAGAAAATAAACACCAGAGTTTCACCATGTAACTGTAGACAGGATCTCTTTCTGGAGTCAAACAAGGGGGACAGCCTGAAGCTGAAACAAAGACAAATGAAGTGCTGTGTGTATTTTCTAACCTTGGACTGATAATCCTCTCCCTGGGGTACACTATGACATTCCATGTTTCACTGAAAGTGCATTTGAGTGAGTCAGCGCAGTTCGGCTGCTCTGCGCTCACTACCACTCTCCATTACCATAATGATGACTCAGTCGTGTTCTCTACCACCCCGTCCTGTCCAATCCTGTCTCAGTCCTCTGCTCTCATGCCCTCTCCTCTCCTCCCCTCCTCTCCTGCCTCTCCTTCCACCGTCCTGTCCTTTATCACCTTGTCCTGTCGTCTCCTATTCTTAGACTGCTCTGTCATCCCTTGACCACTCCTCTCCTCTTCCCAGATTGCTCCTGTTCCTGCAGTTATTCACTTTCTCCGTGTGCTGACAGAAACTCCCATAGCTGTCTGTTATAGTTTTTCCATTATGGTCAGGTAAAAGGATTTGAATCGCGACGTTGTATTAAGGGACAACAATGTCATCGGTCCTCATTAACTAGTATAGTGATAAGTTACACTGGGTCGATGGATACTTGCCAAGTGTGCAACCAGACTGTTCTACCTTCAGCCAGCTTTGTGTTTCCTCACCCCTCCCAGCAATCAGAGCTCATGTGCCTGGGCTGAAAATAGAATCTGCTGCATCAAATTCCCAGTCCTCCTGGTAAAGTACCTACGGCTTAACATACTGCTGTGACTGCTCGTCTAGGTGAAACTGTCCTGGATTTGGCAGAGGTTTTTCCAGAGGTACTGCAGAAGATATAGACAGATGGATAGAATCTGCTATCTTCATTCCTGAAAACATATATTCTGGAGTTTCTCACCCAATGCAGTGGTATGGTCAAGGTAAATACAATAACATCTCTGCTGTTATTGTGCTGTTGTGTTACATTTCTGATACTGGATCTGATGCTGGTCTTTACTTCCTCCACCTCCATCAAACGCATCCTCATACATCTTACAAACTATTTTCCAAAAATGGACATGATATGTGTGATACCTAACAAGTTAGCATTGTCACTTTCGTACTTAACGTAAAGTTATATACCTAACATAAACTTAGGTTTAGGAAAAGAAACATAGTTGTGTGTCTTTAGGTTTAGGCAAGTTAAGTTACACAGGTAAGATTTAGAAAAAGAAACGTGACACGGTACCTTACAATTTGTCAAAATTTATTTGGTTTTACATGGTTCTGCAACCCGGTCTCACCCTAAAGTCACTGAAATCCAGCGCTTGGGCAGTGACTTGCTGCGTCAGACACTGACAACAAATGCTGCCCTTTAATGTCTGCATGATATGCGGCCGCTCGCTGTTATAGTTTAACAGCCCCTGGCAGCGTCAGGGGGAAATGCAACGGGACGAGAGCGAAAGTTAAGGTGGCAAAAGGCCGAGTGGGGCAGGCATGAGGGGTGGTGGATGGGTGTAACAAACACCAACTTTCATCCAAGCACCTAACTAGGTGCTTTTATTCTTAAACTCAACCACGTGCCTTTGTTGCTGAAGGGGAAAAAAACGTCAATTTGGGGTGTTGTACCAACATAGTGCGTTTATTTTGAAAGAGACTGTATGTAAACGGTAAATTTCCTGTGAAAATGGAAGTGTATCTTGAAAGAAGACAATGCATGTAACAGGCAGAACTTGATACAGTGTCCCAGAACATCAACAACCAACACACCCAGGGTACCTTGCACGTCGTATGTGGACGTGGAAAGTCCATGACCAAACATCGTTATGTGACGATGTTGGAGTGAGAATGTGTTAGGTTGCAATCACTGGTCTCCTGGAGAAAAGTCCTGTGATTAAAGTCCTGTGTTTTGTGATCCATCCACCACCCCAACCTGCCCCATTATGTAGACTAGCTTCTTATTTACTCCTGTCAGCACATTGGTCACCTGATCGCAGCCTTCCTGAGTATGTGGGTTATACACTGGCTCATGACTTCATGGGATATGTACAAATTGTGGTGCATAGCTTTTTGTAGGAAAACATTCAAACAGAGCATGAGAACAGCCTAAATAAAGCAAATCACAACACTAAAGTATTGCATAAATTGCACACACAAAAATAAAAACTCCATCCAGCTAGATAGGTTTCCATAGTGTGTAGCTATTGATAAAAAACATAGAAAATCTAAATATGATAAACTGCGGAAAAATACTCATCCAGCCATTGTCAAGATACTGCTAGAGTGGTTACTGTGAGTGAATGAATAAATCAAATGGGGAATTTAATTTTGGGATGTTTCCTGGCAGGGCTTAAAGACTGTTGGATGGCAGCATCTGATACTCTGAACCTGCCAGAGTGAAAGGATAATGAGTTTAAATGAAGGGTGCAAAGGGAGGCTCAGACCTCTGTGAACCATCAAGATCACATCCAGGCTCAAGGCAGACAAAGATGTAATGCCATGCAATATGTTTGACTTGAATAGCAAATATGTGAAATTGATAAATGAATTAACAGCACTCATTGACATCGGAGTGGCTCCCTAATAAACTGAAGGATTTTAAAAAGCCTACACATCAAATTCAGGATAATCTTTGAAGTGATTTGTGAAGCCTTGCCAAACTATTTTTGAATGATGAAGAGGTGAAGCTTTCACAACTTTGATTAGGAAGCTGCAGAATGTTTAAAATAATGATCACAAAAAACTATGAACACATTAATAGGTCAACCACAAAGGTCAGTTGTTTTAAAAAAGTTCAGTCTTACAAAAGCTAAAAAGTTCATGTTTAATATACAGGAGAGGGTTTCAGTATTGTGATTTAAAGCTGCAAACGCCTGAACAACTGTTTAACAGATGTTTAGCAAATGTACTAACAAATAATTTATCGCACATTAGTTAAACAAACTGGAGTGCAGTCCGGTGCAACAATTTAACATCCATGAATATTTCAGTGACATTGACTCAGTAATAATTAGGTTGTGGTTTAGAAATCATTAGCAAAGACTATGATGATAACTTTTTTATGTTGATTTCAGACATTTGAACACAAATGAATTGATGCAATGATCTACCAGCAAAAGCATGGTTCAAAATTCAACCAGTTTATTTCATCACTTAACATAATGTTTTTCATTTAGCACCAAATATTTGTAATATAGGAACTAATGCTTAATTTGTTCAACCTCTTGGTGTTTTTAAAGCTATGCATTTTTATTATACTCATATGATAGTATTTAAGTCAAGGAATTCCACTTCAGTGTTATGGTCAGACAAGCAAAATGCCACTAAACAGGGCATGAAATGTTTTGGCAATTCTTTATGGGTTTGTATAACAAGCATTTCAAGAATTTTCCGTCTTTAAAGGAATGTTTAGACTCCAGGCTTTTCAAGGTTTTTGTCACAATGTCAAAAATAGAACTGTGCAATCAGTATTTCAGATATGAGGGATTTCTATTATAACAATCATCCTAAATTTTAAGCCTGGTTACAATTATAATTCGACAGCTGCTGTGATACTAAAACCTCAGTAAAAGAGGAAATTCAAAGAATTGGCATGCCTTAAAATCTGATAGCAACAAAGGAATGTGCTGTATGGAAAATGAAATGTGTATGCTTCAACACAATTTATTAGAAAACAATGTGAGATAATGCAAGGCAAGCAAGTTAAAGTATGAGTGACATGGATATAGCGCATCAGATGTTTAAGCTTTTGAGGGTTTTCAGTATAAACCATTTATTATTTATACATATATTCTCCAAAACTGGTGGAGAACTCACACTATAGGCCACACAGAGGATAGATCTCTCATTATCAGATGGTCAGAAAGCCGACATTCAATCCTTCAACACCATGAGGTCAAGCATTATCAATCAGACTGTGCAATGATCAGTGAATTCATATCTAATTACTTTCTTACATCTAATCAACATATTGACTAACTCCACTGTACTACCAATCAGAACAGGGATCTCTGATTTATTAAAGTTAAAAGAGGTATCGACTCTCATTGTCATTTATGCCCTATTTTCTATAAGACCTGTCATTTGTAGTCTGGTGATTTTGCTGTGTCTGTATCCATTGCATTGTAAGGCTAATCTGGGATAAGCGATTAATAAGGAGAGAAAACAGAAAATTTAAATGCTAAAACAGTTTTGGCAAACAGTAGAGACAATTTAATACATGTCAAATTCGGACAGTGATGAATTATGAACACATTATTTCCTTCACGGCTTTAAGACAAACACTGTCCATCATGTCCAGGTAAGTCACTACCTAATGCTGTAAACTGCCTCGCAAAGCTCCATTGAGTGATACTTTTGACATCAACATCAAATCAAAGGACTCCCTTTAATGTGAAATGGCTGTTATAGCAATGCTGATCCCACTGAGAATCAACACCCAACTCTGCAACCTGATGCACCTCTCAGATGATTGTTTGTAGCTAATACAAACCAATATTAAACTTCACAAATCCATGATACCCTACCTGACCAGCATGAAACCACTACGGATTTAAAGGCATCATGTGGACTAGTGGTGCTATTGAGCAATGTTTTTATGAGTGGTTCCCCTTTTTCCAAGTAGCGTTTACCAATAACATTTGAACGGCAGGTAAACAGTAGTCTCGGAACCCACTCGCTATAGTGTGATGGCGATTTAGTGTTTTGTTTGTTTGTTTATATCTGCATTCAGATGCAAATATCTGTTTATAGAGATGAGCCAACATGACTGGCACATGCAAGAAGAAGTCTTGGCTCAGATATCTGCCGGCTAAACTGGATCAGCCCAATATATTGGCCCTCGTCCTCAGATTGTCATCAGACAATAGCTGAGAGGTTTCCAGATTGACGATGACAAATATTCACCAACTATTCACCTCCACTCAAAGCGAGTGAAGGACCACACAAAACATAAGCTTCTAGTGACAAAGCAAATGTGTCTCTTCACATCACATGGAGTTCAGACCATCAAAGTTGCAGCCACAACCAATAACAAAGAAATATGTGTTGCTGACCCCACCTGGCCATCATTGGCTGTGGTTTTCCAGCAGAGGAGATTGTTGCCATGTCTAACTGGCTGATATTGTATGATATTGGTTATAAAAAAAATAAAAAATAAAAACCTACCCCATGTGAGAGATGCTGCAACATCATCTCACCTTATTAGCAAACTAGCTAACATTCATTTTACCTCAGCAGACGATGGTCATTCGCCTGCGTTCGCTCATGTGTGATTGCCTTTGAGTGCACACAATCCAAGGGTGATTAACCGCTACACTGTGGGAACTAAATGCTTTAAATAGACTGCTACACTATTACACCATTGTTGCGTGGTGGTCTAATTTTGCCATCACTGAAGCAACCCCTAGTTTAATTTAAGTGTGTAGCTGCAATTACAATGCTGTCTATGTATACTGATCTTTGATCTTACCGTCCAAAGGGATTACTATTATATCAAAGAGACTTTTTACAGGGTCATTCCACAGAGTCTGCAGCTAGAAATCACAAAGTCTAACCCATTAACTGCTGGTCTTGTTCAAAAGGAAGCGTACTTGATATTTGCCATGCAGCTCGGCTCACAACCCCCCACTGTGAGGCTCCAGGTTTCATCTGATCATGGTCAAACCTGTGTGATTCACATATGATCAAAGCTTTGATAAGTGTTAACCTTCTTTTGGACTTCATCCTTACAAGGATGAGGAAGTACTTAAGTTACCCTTGTATATATGTGAAAGGGTCACAGCGTTTGTCCTCAGTTTCATATGTCTTCGTCAGATGAACATAAGATGTGAAGAATATGAGATACGAGCTCTGCGACGTCTAAACCTAATTTAGAAGGGAATGAATGTTGTTGTTATTCAATACTGAGTGTATGATTCAACATTATTGCTCGGCTAATTTAAAGTTTGGTTTTACAGTCAGGTTTAAAAACATTTAAATACTCCAAAGTGCAGGTGCACCACTCAGTCACATTAAGCAGCTTACAATCAAAAACAAACCTCTCAAGATCACTCACTCATTCAGGGATGCACAACAGCCTGGGTCCTTGTACGCCACCGTGGAGGAGTAGAGGTAATATTGATGAGCCTCTGTAGCGATTGTCCACATTCATTTGATCTGGTGGACAATTACTGTCCCAGATGAGGGCTGTGTGTGTGCGCGCGTGTGTATGAAGCTGCGTATCAGTGCATACATTTGTGGTGATACAGATGCTGGCAGAAGGTGTTCATCATTCTCCATGTCACCAGAGCATCTGCCTGCGCACTCCTCAAGGCACTGTGGTTCAATCAACAACAGCTGGTTATTACAGCAAAAGGAGGAGGACTAGCTCGCCTCTTAAGGCTTCAACAGGCTCCAGCTGAAGCCTCAGTGGTCTGAAGCCTGTGGCTTCACAACTGAAGAGGATATTTCAGTTCTTTTTTTCATTTAAGACTTGCCCTGTAACAAAACAATGGCATTTTATGTGGTAGACATTCTTCTTTTTCAGGGCGAATGCAATATTCGGAAGATATGAGAGAAATAAATCTTAGTGTTATGGGATTTACAGTGTGAGAACAATTCATAGAGGGTCTAAACAACTGCAAACCACAGACAGGTATACCTGACTAATTCCCACATTTTTCTGTGTGATTTTCTACCTTTTAACATTTTGTTCTTTCACAGAGAAACATACACTCTCGGGGCACTGCAATTATTCTTAAAGCAAACACTAGTTTTATCATGTTTGGCACAATTCTCAAAGAAGATCCCTTGCTGATTGCACATGAATTTGCTTGTGCTGCCAAGGTTTAACAACAAAACAATAAGCAGTGCTTTGATACATTAATGACCATAAAAGAGCTTCAACTCATCAACAAAACTGATCTCTCAATAAGGCTCACCAGCATCCAGAAATTTGTAATTTTGGGCGAATGATTAAAAATGTGCTCAAAGTTAACTCCACAATCATTTATCATGTTGTATTAACAACAGCAGATAAAAAATTCTCCTTGAGGATTTTTTTCAATACACAGTGATCCATTTTCATACAAACATGCTTAGAGCAGAAAATACATTTTTGCCACATCACCCGATGGACAAGCAAATCATTTCTCTGACTTTTATTTTCCAAGTGATTAAATGAGCCACGCACGCTTCTCTCTGCATGGTGGTAATTTAAATTTTCAACATCGCAGACAGATGCGTACGTCTAACTGTCAAAATGTCACAATATCAAATATAACCTTCAGAGGAAATATACAAAATTAGACTGTCTGGGAGAGATTACAGAACACTCAAGTGTGTCATCACTGGCTATTAGTTTAAAGCTCAACTGTGTGATGGGTTTAATTTGTGATAGAGAAACATCAGTTGGTAAACAATGGGGTGGACTATTGTGAGACAAATTGATGTTTCCGCCACATTCTGCATGAGAACCTACGCACACTGGTGGGTGAACTTTAAAAAGGTCACTGCTGAAGCTCGTAATTGCTGTTAACAGCACAAGCTAGGCAGATAAGATGCTAATTAAAGCGCTCCAGATGACCCTTTGCCTGGTCATGCTCTCTGTGCAGGAGCCCATTGATACAGACAATACAACAGAGATCTGCACAGATGCAGATAAAGGGATTCCTATTACTCTTTGTGTCATTAACATGAGACGATCACAAAAAGCATGTATTAGTGTTCTATCTTACACAGGCCCTGCCCTCTACTGGACTCTATGAGTAATACTGGACAATAAGGATTTGCCTACTCGAATACATGCAAAGCCCACAGTATATAAAGCCTACAGTCTACACCAGTGGTTCCCAACTGGTCCAGCCACAGGGTTCAGGGTTCGTCATACCTGCATTTGGCCATGTCATCAAGCTAGTTTTCTGTCTCTGTCAATTAGCTGTCCGTTAGTCACTAACTCTACAGCAGGAAATGGCAGTTAAACATTAAAGGTCTGTGCTTGTATGTTGAAGTTATGTTATAGGTTATGTTGAAATGTACTTTACTTCAAAATAAAGTGTGTTCATGAGTCACTTGCGGTCTAGCTGGCAACCACTGTTCTATATCCTCCACAGTGAGCTGTGTGGGAATGGCAGGGCCCTTATATAAAGGGTTACGCCTGTGCGGATAGAGCTAGGGCTACAACAGTGGTTCCCAACTGGTGAGTCGTGGTCCAAAAGTGGGTCACAGGTCCATTCTGGATGGACCACAAGTGACTAGATAATGTGTCAAGTTTGTAATAAAAACACATTTTATTTTGAAGTACAGTGAATCGGGCACAGATTTTTTTATGTTGAGGTGCCTGCTGTAGAGTGAGTGAATAACAGGCAGCTACTTAACAGATGGCAAACTAGCTTCATAACATCGCATAACACAAGTATGGCGCAACCTTTTCGTGCATGAGTGTTTATATTCTTCTTCAGGCATGAAAAACAAAAATTTGAAGTTCATTTTTTTTAAACATGCATTTTTCAAGGAGCTTTTTACATGTCCATCGGGTGGACAGCATGCGTTTTCAAAGTTTTCAACTTTAGAAATATAAACCAATGAGAAAAAAATGAATGTATTATGTGAAACTATAAAAATATATTTCTAATCCTGTTAAACTAGAGTGTTTACATATTTTGATATACTTCAATTCTGTTCGATGCCATTCAAAAGCTCTCCTCCTCCTCTCCCCTCTCTCTGTCTCCACCTCCTTTAACAACTGTATTTCTTCTTGGATGTTACTTGATGTTTACAAATTTTACCTGCAAGGAGCTCCTATTTTAGTAGGATTGCCGTATTGCAGTATGGAGCAGAAGTTTAATAACTGATTTTACCAGCCTGAAGTGATTGAATGGCCTTCTGTTACAGGTGAAAGCAGGTATTTGTCACTAGAATTTTGTCGAGTCTGAAGAGTTTCTTTCATGAAGGATCCGCAGCTTTTGCCAGTGCAGGACAGAGACTTAGAAAGAGTACAAGAATGTTTGTCCTTCATCTTTGTCTGAAATCTGGCTGTTCAAAAAGCTGCAGCTCACAAAATAGTCTTGCCTGACACGAGCCGGTCTGTGATGCTGTTTTAAGCTCTTGGAGAAAAGGCATTTCTTAGAGATTCAGATGGCACAGCAGGAAATGCAAATGCACAAAGAAGATATCCCCCTGTCAGACTTATGAAAAAAACCTAGTTAATTTTATTTATCGTTCTTCTTATTCATGTGTCATAACATTTTAAATGTCAGACTTTGTAGATTTCGTGAAAAGCACTGTGGCCAAGGCGACTTTTCATAACAAGTTAAAGGCAATAACACATTTCAAGGGCAGTATTTGGAAAAAAAAAGAGGCTGGAGAGTGCAGAATTATAGTTTTATTTTCAATTGGTTTCGAGCAATTAAGCCAAAGATATCTGAGGAAAATAAATTAAATTTAATTATTACATTCAGTGCAGCAAATCATGCAGAGGGTAGCTTGTATTTCTGTTTCTATCATTTCTGTTTGGATGTGTGCCAAGTGGATTTTTATTTATTTACTTAATTTTATTAAATCTGAATCATTTGAAGACTGTTGTCTGTAAATGATTCACACGTTGCAGTAAATACATACTTAGACCTAACCTGCTTAAGGGAACTAAAATCTTAATGACTTTTGCCAGATAAAATCCAGAAATTAGGCTAATTATTTCTGTCACTCATATAAATGGCATTGATTATTTAGTTTTGTTAATTTCTCTAAAAATGTCAGAAATGTCTTTCATAAATGATAAACCTCAAGCACTGATAAAGGTTGCAATAGATACTTTTTTGGATATTCAGTTGTTAAACTAAAGTACAGCACGTGATTAAAAAAAATGCATACAGATCATAAATATATATGAAGTGAGTGGGAGTATGTGGGAAGACTTAATAAATCTCTCTCTGTGTTTGTGTGTTGCTTTTGTCATCTACCCCGTTCAAGGTGAATCCAGATGGCTGGAAAAGGACCAAATGCTCTTCCTGTCCCCTCTATGTGTTTTGCTGTGATGTCCAATCTGCATGTCTGTTATTGCTCTACTTGGTCATTAGAGAGATTTAGCAGCCTGACAGGTCTCTCAATTAAAACAGCAGCGCATTACAATAGCCATTCATTATTGTACTGTCACACTGTATTGTGAGCCATTGTGTTGGGACTGTTGTTGTTTGGACCATTGTTTCTGTGGGAGTTGTATGAAGAAGGACACAAAACTTGGAACCAAACATAATATATGCATATATAGATTCTACCAATGACAGCACAATAGTAACCCTGCATGTCAAAGTGAATGAAAAGGACACAGGGGTTGTTTGATTGACTCTGCCTCTTAATTTACTGTCTGACGGACAGCTCAGCGTGCGTGATCAGCAAATATTAAGCAGGTAAACATCAGGTCAAGAAAAACTGTGGTCTTTGCTGACTACCCAACCGAAACGCTCCCTTCGTGAGATTTCTCATCAGTGTCAAGCATGTGCAAAGCTGGGTGTGTCAATTAAACTCAATATCATCAAATTCAAAACCTTTTCAAATGTGAGAAATAGTGCAGCATTCTGCCCGTAAGAACACCTGAGATACTTTTTAGTTTGAGAACATGTTAATGTGAAAATGTTTCCATATGAAAGAGCAGCTAAGTGGAGACATTTCTTCCTCCTGAATGTCAGGAAACTGTCGGGAGGAGCGTACTCGCCTCCTGTGTTCATCTGCTCAGACAGCCACGGCAATCGTCCCATTTGCCTTTTCACTGCCTTCTCCTAAGTGTGCCCCAAATCTGTAAATTGATTTGGAACCTTTTGGTTAGTAGCTGCTTTTGATTATCAGCCTTGGCGGTTCACACTGTTAAGAGACGCTGGCACATTATCTAAGCAAGTACCCACTCTCAATGTCTCCCGCACCCATCCGCTAATCTGCTGATCAGCCTCTGAGAGCATGGGCTTGAATGGGCTGCACTAATGCCAGCTACTCAAATCATAGACTTTTCGGAACAGCGACATTCAGAAATATGTTGCATTAAATGATGTATGTGCTGTATATGCATCTGCCTTATGGATTCAGATTTCATATTTTATTGATTTCATTTTTATGTTTCATGAAATGAAATAGTCAGTGTTGTCAGTTGAGGGCCAGTGTAATAAACCTTGCCTTTTTATTCGGGGCACTGTGAATTTTATTTGATCAGTGGGAGGCAGGAGCACAGAATGGCAAATATCAATATGTGGGTTGTCATTCTTCCATGTGTCAGTCTGCTCCTTACAGATACTGAACCAGCAGCCAGGAATATTACTTGAACATCACAGCCCAAAAAAGACCTGTCTCACTGTGCTGATTATTAGAATAATCAGATTAGACACACTATAGTGCGAACGCATTGTTCTGTGACAGCGTGGTGATCTAAGGATTGTTGTTGTGTCAAATTAAAGGCTAGTTAAGAAAAATGATCCTGTACATGTGAGTATAATATTTGAGACTTTCCTACCTGAGATGAAATGCCTTTTAGTGAGGCTACAAATCGTTCTGTGTCTGGTAGTAAATTACCAGCGTCATGTCTCTAATTGTAACTGAGCAAAGAATAAAATGTTTATGCTTATCCAAAAACACCATATGGGAAGCATGACGGCCAAGCAGCCAGCTACGAGCCAACAGCCAGAAAGTGTTAAGCTTTAACGACAGACAAATAGTCATGCCTAATCAAAGATACCCAAAATAAAAGTCCTACAGAGACAATATTGTCTGTGGAGGCACAGTAAATGCCAAAGATGTGCAGTTACATTCTGCATTTTCCATATATCAATAAAACACCAAATCTACAACAAAATTGTTTTACTAAAAAGTATGTTATGTGTATCCAAAATTTGATATACTATCCCTCTGCACCATAAAGCTCAATTGTTGTCCAAAAATAGTGGTTGATATATTGTAACTCTAGTTATATTCACACAAGCAGAGCCCTCCACTGAAACATAACCTGTCAATCAGGACGTCAACATCTGAATACGTGTGGACTTCACACAATATAAGGCAGTACCACAACAATGTCCGACAACCCACCCCCCTCTTGTTAGTGAACGGCATACAAGCATCATGGCACCTAGGTAGCGGACTCTACCTGTGCTAATAGAACTGGGGTTTCAATATTATAACCTTTGCTCTATCTCACTCAAGCTCCACTCCCCACTGGACCCCTTGGGTACAATGGGAGGAGCTGAAGAAATGAACGCCCCTTTGCAAAATAATGATGATCCTGACCAGCTAAGGGTTAGAAGGGCAGTCCACCTACTTCTTTGTGACCTAGGCTGCCGCAGCAGAGGCGACTGGGGCCCAGGCCAATCCAGGTGGCAAGCAACCACACAGGGTTGAGCTTTGGTCGAGCCTTGCAGGGGTTAAAGGACAAGCAATACAAACCCTGCACACCACATTGCTTGGGTCATCAAGAAGCACAGAAACATGCTGAGTGTATCATGCACGAAAGGGAGTCAGTCAACCCTTTTCAGCAGGCCTGTGGCATTTCAGCGAGCACAGACCCCAAAAATGGATAAGCCATTGCTGAAGAGAACAGGATAACTGACATTGTTGTGGTGTTCCCTTATCTACTGTGGGGTCCACATGTTTATTCAGATTGGCAAGTCCTAATTGGACAAATTTCAGTGAGTGAATGCATGCTTGTGATTGGAGGAGTGTATTATCCATAGAGTCCAGTAAAGGGAGGAGCCTGTGTGAGATACAACTGTTTAAAACACATTGATGTGGCACATTTTTGCACTGGGTGGCACATTATGATGAGTACTGTAACTTATTTTGGCTCAATCCCACATAAGCCTACAACATGCTACTGCTGTAAAGTCACTATAGAGCACCAGATGTGTATGAGTCCGCTGTTAAAAATAATCCTCACAAAGTACACTGTTTACTTCTGTTTGAATAAAGTTTGCTCAAAACTACAATGCCTAGTTTATTCAGGAAATTATTGAGCCTTTTGTAGGAATAAAACTATAAGTAGTTTTCAACATGTACAGTATGTCTAGTGGAAAGGAATGGGCATGGGTGCATGGGAAGAAACTACTGAGACTGACCAGAACTTTGCTGATTCTGATCTTTAATGGGATTTTGACAATAACATTAACTAAATGTGGAATATTTGGAGCATCATCCAATAAGTGAAGTTGTCCTTGCATCCAAAATAAATGAAAGTGGATGAATGTTAACCATAAGAAAGTTTCGCCATATAGAGAATACAGTATGCAGTAGCTTCACACATAATAGCAAGGTTGATGTGATAATGTGACAACCTTTGAGATATTGTTGTCCACCTGCTTATATTGTATATTTTCAGGCATTAGACAAAATGAATAATGTACAAATTGTTAAACTATTTCATTTCGTGGGTAGGGTCTGGTGCAATATGACACCATGATGCATTTAAGGATGCAAGGTAAGCTATAAAAACACAGAGCTACTCTTATTTTTTTTCTGCGTGTAAAAGCAATACTATAAATTCCTCAGGTGTCACAGTCTAGCTCCTGAATTGGATAAAATTCGTCAGATGGGGATCAACCAGCTTATTCCCCCTCATTTGATTTACGATGGCCTATCTCTGTTTGTGGAATTTGCCTACATGATAGCGCTGTCAGATATAACCAAGATAAAGTGTTGGTGCTGTGTCAGGCGTATCTATAGGGATTCACTCTGTGTCATTATGGCTAAATCTTGTTTCCTTATATACCCAGCCGCTGGTTTTATCCCCCTGTATCTCCTCTCTCTGGGTACATAACAGAATTTAGATTGGATAAGGAACTAATATGAGATATGAGAAAAGCCAGAACACATGAATCATTTATTTAAGTCCATAGTGACGTCAATTCCTCTGTGAGCATTTGTTTTATTGTTTGCTATTGTGATACATTTATGGTATAATCTCTTCATATCCCAAGCATTGTATTTCTCCTCAGTTAAGAAACAATATCAATTTAAAGTAACATAATAAGTTTTTTTATTGTAAGGGGAGCTCAGGTACCTGAAGTCCTATCAATTAAATGACACATTGCCTTTTTTGTTGATGCCCTCTTCAACGACACAAAGTTTAACACTTAATTGTTAAGGGAAAAATTCATTTTATTATGTGACAATGCAAGAGTTGAGATTTGGCCAGGTTTAGGCTCAAAAAGGTTTGAATAAGTACCAAGTAAACATTGTGGTTAGGTTTTAAATGATTCATTTTAAAGGTTAAGGGACCTTTATCACCATGGTTACCTTCATAAACATGTGGTTAAGGGTAGGGAACAATCGTGACCACGGCTGAAAGGAACGAGAAGTAGAAAAAAGGAAACAAATGGCTGTCGCCAGAGTGAATGTTTCATTTTGTTGACCCAACCATATATCCATCTCCTTCCTCTCTGGACTGTGTCATTTATAGCTGCTAGAGGCTTTTGTCACTTGACCATAAACACGTGTTGTTTTGGGGCGCCTTGTAACCTTGCAAACACAAATCTGTGGTAACATCACTCAGCTCCTAAGACCAGCCAATAGATAGGCTGTTCTCTAACAGTAGATATCAGTGTTTTTACAGATTTGGATTCAGTGTTTGGCTAACATATTTACTCCCTGTCTGTGTGTCTGGATGTCTGCATGGTTTACACTGGAGCGTTGATGCTGGACAATTCTGTAAAATCCTGCATTACGTTAGTATCATGTAATGTAATGTAAATGTAAACTGTAAATCTCTGATCACTCACATTTGTAAGTGATTATTTCTACCATATCCGTGTGCAGAAATTACACAGAGGTTAAGGTAGTTTTAAGTGTATGCAATTAAAACTATGTGAGGAGGAAACATTTTTTACATGCAAATATCACATGTTGATAGATATAAGGTTTAGCTGTCGTTCCTAAGTTAAAATGAGCAATGACGCTGCGTATACCTGCTGGAATATAAACCTGATATAAAAAAAAACACACTCGTCTGTTACTAGCTTTCAGTATTTATACTGTTGAAGTCCAAGATAGACCTTCTGCTCACACATTAGCAGCGGACTGTAAACTAATTACTGTCAAGATTGTTGTCATGTTTATATATTATATACTCAAAAGAGCTGACTGGCTGTGTATTGGCATGATCTGAGCCTGAAATGTCAGAAGTGAAAAATGTTCCATGCCTGTCCAGCACCCTGATCTCCAAAACTTTTCTTCCTGCTGCATCATATCAACATCACAGCACCTCCGGCAATACATATTATAAACTTTACTGCAGGATTGTCTAGACTAATAAAGTCTCATGTTATCTGTTTTAATTATTTTTCATATGAGTTTATTAACTTGTCATTCATTCATTACATGTTTTCTTTTTTCATGAACAAAGTCTGTAATCCGTATTTTATTGAATCGTATCAACTGGGAAAAGACGCCAATCCTGAAGAAGACTGAAGCAATGACAGGAGTGATGGAGGCTGTGTGCTTACCGGCAAGCTGTATGAACAGCAAGAGTGACACTTTCATTAGAGTAACAGGAGGTTGTCTTAAATGGAGTGTCACATCGGTATTTTGGATTCTGATATGTGCGTGCGTGCGTGTGTGTGTGTGTGTGCGTGTGTGTGTACGCATGCCTGAGCTTGTATGAGCAGCTATTTTCTTCTTTATGGTTTCATGTGTACATTTCAGTAACCTGATCCCAAAAGGGCAAATGTCATTTACGACTTCATATATATATTAATATCACATGGTAATAATTTAAACTGTCTTCTATGCAAGTTTGGGCTAAAAAAAAAAAAGGTGTCCTTCTTGTTCAGGTCATCATTTTGACACAGTAATCAAATTAAAATGTATTTCAGAGGTGCATCCCTGTCTTTCAGTTTGTCATCAGCTGCTCTTTGGTTTTCAGAGGCTACAGTCCTGTGAGTGAAAGCTCAGGTTTTCCCCTTTTGGACTTTTTGGAGGAATGAGACAGGCTTAAGAGGAAACTGGAATGCAGGTGTGCATGCATGCCAGAAATACCACAAAATACACGTTTAAAATTGTACTACGCTTCCATTTTGTGCTTTAAAGTCACATGAGGCATTTAAACGTTAAACACCAGGAAGACAGATTTCTCATAGGTGCACAGCGGGGTATCAGAGTAGCAAACTCAGTTAAACCAGAACCAGAGACCATTTTCTGCTGCCTTACACTGAGGCTAGATAGGGGGGTTAAAATACAGATGTGGTTAAAACATAGTGAGTGGTGCAGCAGATTTACCTGCTGTTTCTACGTTTAAATGAGCAACTGTGCAGCAAAGACCTACAGGAGTCAGAATTTAATTTCAGTAACACACTTTGCTGCTATTTTTTTCTCCAATATTTACTGCACTCTAAAGCATATTAAAATGGAGGCTCTGCTCACACATTAGCATGGAATGTAAAAAATGTTTTCCTATGTGGTATTTAAGCTGCTCTACTGGACATCTAAATACACACTAATCAACTAATTACTTCAAGCTGCACGTTCCATCAGCCAAATAGATAATTAGCCCAAACGTAAACAGCCATGGTGGCTATCCATCCGTAAATGTCGAGTTTTATCTTTGAATGTTAGTGTCCTCTCTTCTCTGACACTTTCATTTTAACTGAAGCTTGCTGGGAGCTGATTAAAATAAAAAAAATAAAAAAACCTTACAGTATGTGAGCAGTAAGATGCCTTTTCACAGGAGATGCGGTTCAAAGTCAGTCTCTTGGATAAAGCTATTAGCATCCCTGCTTCCTATCTTGCTCTGCATCGTACTCTCATCTCATCTCACCAGAAATGGGTATGCAGTAGGAAATTTGTGCGTGCAGGGAGCGAATCTTTCACTTTGTAAATTAAAGGAGACAGGCTTTCACTACGGCGCCTTAAAAATGTGCATCTCTCCACGCTGCCTAGTATTAAATTTGAATGACTTTGGAAAGTATTTATTCCTAGATGTGTTTTTGCACTTTGTCACACTGATAGCATGCAGAGGTTGACAGAGTTTGACCAGATTTTAAGGAGTGCATTTTGCTCATAAAAGAACTACATGTTCACAGACTATTAATCTTGAGAGCTGTATGGGCGAGACAGTCGGAGTGTGTTTTCCTTTTTCTGCCATACTGTTAACACCTCAGTCACGATTGATTGAATATGAAGGAAATTGCTGCACTAGCCTCTTGAGCATTCAACCAAGAGGAAACTGCAAAGGGGCAGGAGTATATATGACCCCAACTCTTAATAGAGGGAGTTTAGGTCCAAGGTAAAATTGGAAATACTCAGCTAATTTCATCCAGTGCATGACCTCTGCCATTCTGGGACTTTATTGCCTTTAATTCAGCAAGGGTTTGAATTGGAGGCCATTATTCCTGCTGATCTGAGTTCTCTGCCAGTGTACAGGAGCATGTTGGGAATTGTACCATAATTTTATTTTCACTGTAAACTGCAAACTCTGCGCACCTGACAGGTCAATAAGCCTGGATAGACACATGATTACTGCTGATAAGCTGCAACAGCTTCCTGACTTCACCTGTGCTACGCAGAGAGATGAGAATTTGTGAAATAGATTTTGTAATTGTCATTCTGCTGTGAGCCGGCCGCAGTTTTGTGATGCATGCAGGTATGCTGAAGCTGATTCTGTCATCCTTAATATTCATGGAAAGGTAGAGAAAAGTTACTGTCAAGACTGCAGTTATAATTTTGTAATAAATATCAAGGTAATTGCAAGGCAATCTCATAAACCAGGATGTGTTGTCACTCCATCATTTGATAATGTGTCGCATGGACCTACAAAATGAAGCTTGAGTGTTTACAGGCAAAGTTAATTAAAGATACCAGTTTCAATACTAGTAACAGTGGTCACTATGTTTCTATGTATACTATATATGAATGAAAAAAGAATGTTTTGATCCATCTTCCTTTATCACATATCAAAACTCCTCATTTAAATGTTTTATTTTATAAATTAATTTATTCATATGAGAGGGCAAGCAGAAAGAAAAGGAAAAAGAAGGTGTTTATTTTACAGTGCATCAATATCTCAGCTCCTGCTGTTATACATAACGATCACATTAAAGTGATTTCACCTCGTTAGGCCTTGGAGCTTATGCATGCCATTAAAAGTGGGATATAACATTAAAAGCACCATTGTTATTCATAATATTCAAGTATCAAACAATATTCACGTGTCATTTGTCCATAAAATGGAAAAAAATCCCTGTGTGTTGCTCTGACGTGGCTTATCTTTGAAACCCGGTTATTATAATCCAGATGACTGAAGTTGTCCTCTCTGAAAGGCTTAAGATAAACTAAAAGGCAAACACATCAGCTCCCTCAGTGTAGCACACTTCCTCCAGCTAAATTAATCTCACATCCTGTCAAAACACACAAGGCCGTGCCTATTTTACTGACGTGAGAGTGCCACCTGCTGATCTGAAGCATGTCCAGCATCCATCTGACATCTCCACTAAAATGGCCCCTGTGTGTCAAGATGAAAACACAGCCAATCTTTAAATAGGTAAACAGCAGCTTCAGCTGGTTTTAAAACAGTTTATTATGCAAATACTCGCGGTTTTATTTTAAATCTCTTTAATCATCTGGGGAGGGGAAACTGTGATATAAGAGGCGAGAGGCACTGAATCCACCTAGTGTGTAATTGCAAGTGTCTTTCATGCAGCCTGTTAATGATGAAGGAGATGTTCCATTTTTATAAGGAAAAGAGGAACAGGGGGATATGAATGTAGGGCTAGCAGCAGCCATGACACTCAGGAAAACCTGAAAAGAAGAGCACTTTCTTTCATGTACAAGCTTCCACACTTAAAGTGTTGCTTTCCAAGAAGCGATAAAGGATTTCTCCCTTTTTTTCCAAGGTTTATGTGAAGATACTGGACATATTTCACACCACAGGCAGGCAAAAGAAACAAAACCCCAGCACTCATAAAATAATAAACTTCCTTAATGTCTGTATCCTCCTTTTATGTGCATTTTTATGATGTGCCTCTTTAAATGTATTGCTCTGTACCCATCCTCGTATCCTCCACCACGGAGCGTGAGACAGCAGGTGTTTAAGATAAAATAATGATTTACAGTGAATGTCAATGTGCAGCTAATTGCATGGGGTATGATTAAATAATTGCAGTTGTGTGTACTGTCTGTCTCTGTACATGCTATTGTCTACTCCTGCTGGTAATATAAAAGAGCTATAGTCTTTTATTTTCATAGGCTGGTTGCTTGGCAACACAGCATACTTTGAGGGTTAACAAACAAAAAAATAACAACAATAAGTATTTCTTATGCATCACAAAATAACAGTAACAAACATGTAAATATAACAATGCTGTCAAACTGCACCTTTCACTGCTATTTGAAAAATGAGTATGGTACACTGACTTGTGGTATTTGCATCAAAGCAAAAATCACAATAGCTGATGAGCCAGATAAGTCCATTTATTAAGGTGACACTCGGCCAGGATTGTTCCTTCCAGGCTTGTATCAATGTGGGCTTTGGTTTATGATCTAATGGCTTGCCACTGAAATAGAAAAGGTCATTAATAATGTTGTATTTGCATTTTGCTTTGCTGTCATTTTCATTTTTGCCCCTCTGGTTATTCAGTGGCAACATATTAGAAACACAAGGGTGAAGAGCCATCCTTCCACTGGTGCTGTGCCAGCAGGGAGTGGATTTTCTTCACCATCTACTTCCTGCTGTTTCAGATGAAGCCATATTGAATGTATGACAGCAGCTCAGGTGACTAACACTCACTGTGTCTAAAACCTAATGTCATAAATAATGTCAAATGTACCTGTGCACTTATTTCCTGATGAGTAAGTAGAGACATTTCCTCCTGCAACAACAGCATTATTAAGTAACGTGGCAATGCCTTAACCCATCATGATGCCAGGAACCAATTTAGATCTGTGTAGGAGGCTGAGAGCTGAAGCGGTATGCGAGGCTGGATGTGACTGGGGACATTTGTTTTGTTACTTTTCTGTTTCACATAAGAGCACAGCTCATATGCCAGTAATTAACTTCTGTGACATCTGTATGAGATTTGGTTTTCGAGACACAGTGCAGTGCAGTGCAGGACTGAGACATCTGAGACTAATATTAGCCTAATGAGCTAGCTTTGGGCTGCCCAGTTCTCCATTCCCTCAAAAGTCAGTACTGTCAAGAGGTCAACACAGCCTGCTATTGGTCTATAGCGCAAATTTGTGGGTCAAATTTGCTTTGCTCACTCCTCATGAACTAATTTTGCTCTGAAGTCTCATTGTTTTGACTGCTGGAATAAGAAGATCTTTATATGAAAACATTTTACTATAGTGAGAACCTAACAATGATGACAACACTCCAGGGGTGTGTTCAAATACTCACTCCGATTACCAGGGTACACTCTGGCACAAACAAAACCGTTAGTAAATTCAGAGTGGAAAGTACCGTTCGGTTATTCAGAGCACCAGCAGAGCGTAATCTCTTTCTGGGCAGATAGAGCAGCTGTATCTTCGAAAAACAGTGCTTTCATTTGTGTCAGATTGGATTTACTAACACACCCCAGGAAATTACTGCACCTCGCAAAGAAATAATGCCACATAAAACCACAACATGTCTTTACACTTTTGTATGGATTGAACAAACAAGATATAACATGTTAATTATTGAGCTTCAGAGGTGCTGGCAGGCATTGTTTCCAGTCTTTGTGCTAAGCTAAGCTAAGCTAATCAGCTGCTAGAAGTAGATTCATATTTATAGTTTTATCAGTCTACTAATCTAATTCTCCGTATTTTGAGCCTGGTCTCACTCCGAAGTCGTCAAAATCCGATGCTTGGGCAGTGACTTGCGGCGTCAGAAACCAAGAAAAAACAAGGCATCCTTTAACATCGGCATGATACACAGCCAGTTGCCATTATAGTTTTACAGCGCCCAGTGGCGTCAGGGGGAAACGCGGGAGGACAAGGACAAAAGGTAAGGCGGCAAAAGTCAGAGTGGGCGGGCGTGTCCTGTAAGATTCTAAAGCCAAACCCTGTTCTTTTTTTCAAAACCTAACCACATGTTTTTGTTGCCTAAACCCGGCTAAGTGTGTTTGTTGCTGAAGTAAAAAAAAAAAAACATCATTTCACGGTGTTGTACCGACACAGTGTGTTTATTTTGAAAGATACTGTAAATTTCCTGTGAAAACAGAAGTGCATTTTGAAAGAAGACACACCCAGGGTACCTTGCACGTTGTATTTGGACGTGGAAAGTCCATGGCAATTTCAAATTACTTGTTTGTATGTTAGATATAAGGGTTTTTTGAATTCCTGCCGAATTCTTGAATTGACTCTCTTTTCTTCAGCAGCTTGCTTTGGCACAAATGGGGCAGGGCAGTCTCATGTGTAAACTGATTTAGGTGGCAACGAGTGTGAAAGTGTAAAAGTGTGCTGCAATGTAGGCTACAGGAGATGATGCTCGGGCTCCTCTCATGCACCTAATAGCTGCCGAGTGACTTAAAGGGAGGCGCTAATTCGGAGGATTTATCACATGATGGATGGGAGCTGATGTGTTAAGAGACCTATGAGGGCCCTAGACAGCAGTCATAAATCTTGGTTCATGCATGAAACCACAAACATATTTGCATCTCTCATTTCACCACATGAAATTAGCTGTAAAATGTGATGGAACAGACCAGAGCCCATTCCACGGATCACTAGAGGAGGGATAGCCATTTTCAACCCAATTTCTACAATCTAATTTGAGCACTGGCTTGGACTCTGAAGTGGAGTGGTAATATTGAAGCATTACTCATACGGAAATGCACTGTCACATCAGTCTGATGCTGTCTTGGCGTGCATGTACAGAAACATGATAAGTAAATTACAGGTCTGGAGGTGCTGATGATGCCACATTTTTTCATTTCAGAGAGAGACTCAGGAATGCGTGTATCGCTATTGATCTTTGTTGTGTTGTGTGTGTGTGTGTGTGTGTGTGTGTGTGTGTGTGTGTGGTGGGGGATGGGGGTGCAATTAGATAATTGGAAGCCGGGTAAAAGTGTGCAGCCTGCTGTAATTGGTGAAGTGCTTCACAAGGTATTGTTCTCTCTCTCTCAATAAATACAGGTAGAAGCTGTATATGGAGAAAACACCATTTTCTGTATTCCTAATGGCATTTGTCTTCTTGATGTGTGATATTGCTCAGCAACCATATTGTTGTGGTATTGGTGTTGTTCCACGTTATTGATTTTTGTGAAGTGATTTTGTTGTTGTTGTTTTTATATGAAAGTGGCCAAAAACATCTATATTCCTTCTACTCGTCATTTTTTCTTTCTTAATTGTATAATAAAGGTGTTTTGTATTTGACATATTATGTAAAATCAATAATGAAATGATTATAACATTATAATATAATTATTCTGCACATCAGGAGCACATAAAAAGTTACCATTTACTGTTTAAAGCAGAAAATATGTATGAAAAATTATGCAACGCAAGGATTCTCTTAGTGAAAAAGGCTTCACAGTGACTCAAAACAACAGGCTGTTTTCTCCACTGTCAGTCAAAGCTTAATTTCAGGTTTGTATATTTATCCCATGCCAGGGGGTTGAATATATGTAATGGATACATCTTGAGGCAAGTCACAGGAGCTTTAAGAAGTCAAAGCCACATCACTTTTGCTTTTTAATGGCCTATTTACAGAGTTTCTACAAGAGATATGTTAGAGGAAAAGCATCCTGAGATAAATCAAAGACGAAAATATATGGGTCTTTTGTTTTACAGTCCCCTTGATTTGGTTGTACTTTTCAATTATGTGTACTTTTACCTCTTGTATGAATTATCTGAAAGGCTATTAAGCACACAACTGTGACAAAAATACGTTTTATAATGCCCAAAACAGACAAACAGTCTCCAACATGTCTAATAACCCAAAAGAAAAGCCTAATGATTTCCTAAAATATTTCAATCTGATGCTTTTGTGCCTTTATACATTGCTTCAAAATGAATAGCATTTTTAAATGAGCTCAGGAAGGTTATTCTAAAACCATTCAACCTAAATGAACAGCTTTTACTCTGTTAACTCAAATATTGTTGTTAATTTGTGTAAAACACTTTCATAACTGACAGGTTTCAGTTCAGTAGAGTTGAGTTGATGTAGCCAATGGGAGCAACAGTTTGTATTGTCTTGTGCATTTACTTCAAATTATCTCAAACTATGTCAGAGAGAGAATAGTAGCCTAAATATTTTTGACCTGCCTGACTCATTGTTTAAAATCCTAATCTAAGTATACTCAAAACTGGATTTTAAGGGTCAGAGTGATTCGCTTTTGGGAACTTAAGCTCTCATTTTCAAATGGAAAAGAATAATTTTAGGTCTAAAATGTGTAGCATATTATCATTATTAAATACTTTGAGCAAAAACACAAACTGCTGTTAAGAAGAATTAAATTTAGTTTAAGAAATCCATTTAACCTCTGTCTTTGCACCTCAGTTTTGCAGTCTGAAGCCATGAACTAAAGAAGAAAGTGGTAACAAGATGCTATTTCCATATGAGCATTAATAATTATAGCAGACAAGATGTGAAGATTACATTCAATATTTTACATCGTAGCGTGTATCTTTCAGATATATCTCTCCCAAAACAGTCAGTTCAGAGAGATAACACCCATTCTGTTTCCTTTTCATCATGTTTTAAAGCGACATATGTTCAACTGCCTCTGTGTTAGAAGCTGTTTCACAGATGCTGTAAGAAGGCTGTGGTAGCTTTGACGGCTGTGTCAATTAGCAGTCAATCTGATGGGAGATAGGCAAGACTTTAGGAGACAAATTAAAAGTAAATCCACGGAAAAGAAAAGAACAAAGCTTTCACTACAGAGTATTTGTCTCATATACAAAACCAAAACCAGTGAAGTTGGCACGTTATGTAAATCGTAGATAAAAACAGAATACAATGATTTGCAAATCCTTTTCAACTTATATTCAATTGAATACACTGCAAAGACAAGATGTTTAATGTTCAAACTGAGAAACTTTATTTTTTTTTGCAAATAATCATTAACTTAGAATTTAAAGGCAGCAACACATTGCAAAAAAGTTGGCACAGGGGCCTTTTTACCACTGTGTTACATCGCCTTTCCTTTTAACGACACTCAGTAAA
>NC_065507.1:9969116-9977678 GCF_006386435.1 Epinephelus moara | reverse complement strand
TTTCAGGGAAGCTGCTTTTATACCCAATCATGGCACCCACCTGTTCCCAATTAGCCCGTTCACCTGTGGGATGTTCCAAATAAGTGTTTGATGAGCATTCCTCAACTTTCTCAGTCTTTTTTGCCACTTGTGCCAGCTTTGTTGAAACATGTTGCAGGCATCAAATTCCAAATGAGCTAATATTTGCAAAAAATTACAAAGTTTACCTGTTCGAACATTAAGTAACTTGTCTTTGCAGTGTATTCAATTGAATATAGGTTGAAAAGGATTTGCAAATCATTGTATTCTGTTTTTATTTATGGTTTACACAACGTGCCAACTTCACTGGTTTTGGGTTTTGTATATCTATTGTGTGAGATGTGAGTAGCAGCACACAGAGGCTGTGCGTACTCCCCTGAGTCTTGGGCTTACACCAAGATAAATGTGCTATTTCAAATTTCAAATGTTATCACTGGCCTTTGAAGGGGTTTGTAATTAACACGGTAGGTGAACACGGAAAGCTGCAGGGTAAGGGGATATAATTTCATGTCTCACTCATGTATATAGTTTCTCTACATCTTACTATAAATATACCCCATGAGCACTTTTCTTTACTGTTTTCTCACTGCTTCACGCCCCGACCAGCAGCTTTCTTGTTCTCTGGCCTATATCCATCACTTATATCTAAGTGTTGAGGTTTTGTGTTAAATAGCATGCCACTCAAAAAAATTAAAATATAGGCACAAAAGAAAAGAGAAACAAGAAAACAGCCCACACTGGTTTACAATAGATGATGTCAACTCTTGAATAGCCGTTGCCACAGCAACCAGCAGGAGAGAACTAAGACATCACACAGCTTTACATTTTGATTTTAATGTCTTGTGTACTTTTTAGGCCCGTAGATGGCAGCAGGCACACTGATAATAAAGAGATTTAATTAAAAGGTGTGTTGAATTATCTGACTATACCATTTGTTGTTCTGTTGGTGGTGTATGAATTATTATATGATTTATAAGGTCCAGTGAGTCGTATTTAGCGGGACATATTGGCAGAAATGGAACCCCAAATTGCTCACGGTGGCTGTCCCATCGTTGTGTGAGTGCATGTGAATAGTTACTGAGTAGCAGGTGGCACCATGTATGATAGCCTCGGCCACCAGTGTGTGAATGGGTGAATGTGACATGAAGTGTAAAAGTGCTTTGAGTGGTGAAAAGACTAGCAAAGTGCTATGGCTGAGCTGAGCTGAGCTCCACATTATGATAGTCATGATATCAAATATATGCTCAAAACAACTGCAGCTCACAGAACACAGAGAAGCTGTCACACAACATTTGTAGTCAATAAAATATAAAACTCTCTCTTATAGTCCTAAACATTCATTCATTTCCAAAACGGCCTATATTCTTGAGGGTCGGGGGGCTGGAGCGGCCTATCCCAGCTGACACTGGGCAAGAAGCAGGGTATACCCTGGACAGGTCACCAGACTATCACAGGGCTGCCACAGAGAGACAGTCAACAATTCACACCTACGGCCATTTAAGAGTCACCAATTAACCTATCCCCAACCTGCATGTCTTTGGACTGTGGGAGGAAGCCAGAGTACTCTGAGAAAACCCACACTGACGTGGGGAGAACATGCAAACTCTGCACAGAAGAGCTCCCTCCTGGGTTTGAACCAGGAACCATCTTGCTGTGATTGACAGTGCTGACCACTACATCACTGTGCCACCCTAGTTCTACACATGACATATTTTTCTTCCCCCTTTAAGCTGCATTATAAATATTTTTATATTAACACTGAATTAGTAAAATAAAGAGGGAATTTTGCACAAAAGGACTGCAGCACTGGAAGATACTCACCTGACTTGTCAGACTGCCAAAGCCCAGAGCTTCAGTTTCACTTTGCAGCGTCAGGACGGTGAAAGTTAGTCCCCAATCTATTCTTTATAGGAACTGCTTTAAGAAGGGCTCACTTCATTTCTAGTTTGGACAAGAGAAACAATTACAGCAACTAAAAAGTCTTGAAATGTACATATGGACTTGTGGATATTGTTGAATGTGAAATGTTTTAAATAAAATAGTAAAGTTTATTTATTTATTTTTTCAATATCATTAAAAAGAGGTTTGAACTTTTGGGTTAGACACTTACACAACATTATTTGATTAGATAAATATTCTTTTAAGATGATTTCTATCATGTTTGCAATTTTGAGCTGTCGTGCTTTTATTTTGAAGGTGCGCAGCCAGATGCTGACGTCACACAACAATGAGAAGGCTGGCTCGGAGACACGGAAGTGTCAGTTAGTTACAAAGTTTTCTGTCTGTAGCACGATATGCCGCTTAACATATCAGCCAGTTGACTTAATAGTTTCTGACAGAGTTGTTTCCAGCTTTAGGTTTACATGTGTTGTCTTCATCTTCCTGTCATGGCGATAACTCTGTGTGTTGTTTTGATATTTGTAGCTGCCATTCACAGATGTGGTGAGTACCGGGTGCCAAACTGTTTGTCGGCGTTTAACTGCTGTGCACTGAGGTTTAATGGTAACGTCACAGCTCGCTAAAATATAAGCTAGCTGAATATTTTAGGTTGCCAAAACCATAAGCCAGCTCTATTTGTGTTTCTATTTCTGACTAACCTCCTTTTATGCGGTTTTCATTCTCTAAATATTGTTCTCTTTGCATTTTATTTGAGCACTGAATTGTTTGTGTGTCTATGTGTAGAGGGGGACCTGAGCTTTGCCTCCTACTATGGGGACCACATGGTGCTGCAGAAGTCTCCAGAGAGAGCTGTGCTGTGGGGCTATGGCTGTGATGGAGCACAGGTGACCCTCATCCTGTCAGGACCAACAAAACAGAAAACCTCACCAGTCAATGTGACAAATGGTGAGTACAGCCAGGTGGGGGGATTGCAGTGACAACCACAGGCTGTTGAAGACGTCAAAGCAAAGACTGTCAATTATACATTGTCTTCTGGGCAAGCTGATTGAACCTGACCTGACAGAGATGGCAGAGACTGCATTGTTGTGGTTAAACCACTGTCAGGCCAGTTCATCTGCAGCCTGATACAAAGTGGAAGTTTAGAAGTTTCAGAAATTGCTTCCGGTTACATTTTTCAGTAAGCATTGTACAACATGTAACCAAGATTGCTCTTTATATATTGACTTACATCCAGCATCCCAAGTACATGTCTCAGGTCAGGTGTCTAAAGTACAGAAATGTTTTTTGAATCTGTCTCAACGTACAGCCCCTAACGTTAGAGAATATGAGCTGGAAGTCAAGTCAGGTCAATTTTATTTATTAAGATGTGTCACAGTTGCACACGTTTCTGTTCTTAGACCCTCGAAAAAAGGGTCAAAGTGTACAGCTTTCACTTATTCATTTGGTCACTGTCACAAACTGGCTCAGGGAAAGTGATAAGGAGGGATCTACCTAAAAGAAACTAAATATATTAAAGACAAAACCAACAATGGAGTTGCTAGATCAGCAATATAAGCAGTACAGGGATGTGTGTCATGTGCTTTTGAGGTTTTGAAAGTGCAAAAGCAACTGAGGCATGGTGAGTGTGAGCTCTAAGAGAGGAGGGACAGAATGCAGAAATACCAACTTTTCCAGTCTGTCCAGCTCAAGGGCTCCGGTTAGTCAAGTCAGCTGACAACCCACTCATGTCAGCTGACTTGACTGCTGAGGTTGGCAAGAAATCTGTCCAAACCAGTGGGAAGAGCGTCACAGTTACTGAATGTTGTTTACAGCCCACGGTTGCAGTTTAACAGTCTTTTTTTCTGACAAATGATCTTAACTGACTGAAATGACCAGGAAGTGTCTCAGAGGAAGTTGTGATAAGAGCTGGTAGAATTTATGAATGCTAAAAAAAAAAAAAAAGTGCTTCACTGCCTCCTTCCTTATCTCCTTCAGCATAGGGTTCATTAGAAACAGCCTTTACAAGACTGAAGGAGGTAATAACGTCCCACAATTCCTCAGCTGGTTTCAGCCATAATAACTTAAAAGCACAAGCAAGACAACATGAACTGTGTTCACTGAGTTGTGTGGTGGTCTTTAAGTTATTATATACTATGCTTATAATCAGATTTATGCCTTGAATGTATATGGGTTTTTTTAAAAAAACAAAAAAAAAAACATGCTTATTCTGTTATTATATTGTGTTTCATGTCTTTTTATATTTTGTATTTACTGTGTTTGGAGCCTCTCAGCACAAATAATTCACACCATTGTTCTTGTTTAACTGGAGTGAAAACAAATTCATCATGTTTGAAATTTAAAAATAATAAGTACAGTAGTAGATTTGTAGGCCAAACAAGTTATATTCATCTTGCATAAATTTAACGATTACTTTCATACGATGGAATTTAGTCGATAAATTTGAGTGGACAGGAGGTTGAGCGTGAGCAATCATTGTCAACGTGACAACCATTTAGTTTCACTTCTGTGCATGGCAGTGTATATTCCTTTTTTTTTTTTTTCATTTTAATTCCAACCTTGATAAATAAGTAATGTATTTCATCAGGTTCTCCATGTTTTTATAGATTCTTTTATCACTGCAGTTGTCTTTTTCGAAGTCCTTTTGAATTCTCCTCCACATCTTTCCTTCACTCCACAATGGTTTTAATCAAGGTCAAGGAAAAGTGGTTTGGAAAGGAGACTTTTTTTGACTGCAGCCCATGTATCTATGGCTGTTTTTCAGGAATCTGGCGAGTCACCCTCGACCCTGTTGAAGCTGGTGGTCCCTACAATGTGACAGCAGTCACCAAGGACAGCAGTGCCACTCTGACAGATGTGCTGTTTGGAGATATTTGGCTGTGTGGGGGGCAGAGCAACATGTGGTTTAACATGTCTATGGTAGGTGGAGTCAGGTGAACATCTGTCTTCTGATGAGCTCATTCACTGTAACAAAAACGTGCAATAGAAGTCTGTCTGTAGGGTCAAATCTCGAAAGAAAACACTTTCACTTATATTACATACACAGCATAGGAGTAAGTATTAAAGTGGTGCAACAGATTTGGTTTCAGATAGCTGTAATTGTCAAAGATTTCACATAGGTGGCATAAAGGACTTTCAATGTAATATGTATGTATGTGTGTAAGTATGTATTCGTATTTTGTTGTTAAATGATCTCTTCATTATTCATTCTCCAATAGGTTTTCAATGCATCAGAGGAGCTGAAACTCTCAGAGAAGTATCCTGATGTGAGGTTTTTTATGGCGGCTTTGAACCAGAGTAAAACTGAGCTGCTTGATTTGACTGACGTGGAAATTCCCTGGTCTGTGGCCCCAACAAGTACGTCAAAAATGTATTTATTAACTCATAGGGTTGTTGAGACGTGTTTGCAGCTAAAGATGTAGGTTAGAGATATTGAACTTGAACTGAGCCACTTCTATTTGCTGTGTAATGTAAACATGCATCCATTCCACAAGGTCCTAAATCCAAGCTAGTTTCTTGTTCAGGTGACAGCACAAGACTCCTTAGTTCTGTATATTAATATATAAGGTATGGTATATATCAAATTTGATATATTAAACAACACATATGAACCATGTTGCTGTTTGTTTGTGGGCATACAACCACCCACTTGCTTTGTGCTGATGGACTGATTAACAGGCAGGTGTATTTTCAGATCTGAAAGGTTTCTCTGCAGTCTGCTGGCTCTATGGACGTTACTTGTACGACACGCTTAAGTACCCCATAGGACTGGTGGAGTCGTGCTGGGAAGGCACACCTGTCGAAGTCTGGTCATCTGCAAGAGCACTGCAGCGGTGTGGACAAGACTTTGCCGGGTACAGTTATTAAAAAAAAACATAAAAAAAAACATAATTCAGCTAANAGGCAGGTGTATTTTCAGATCTGGAAGGTTTCTCTGCAGTCTGCTGGCTCTATGGACGTTACTTGTACGACACGCTTAAGTACCCCATAGGACTGGTGGAGTCGTGCTGGGGAGGCACACCTGTCGAAGTCTGGTCATCTGCAAGAGCGCTGCAGCAGTGTGGACTAGAGAATGCCGGGTAAAGTTATTAAAAAAAAATACCAAACATAATTCAGCTAACCTACCACCTGATGTGTATGGTAACTGAATTAGGAAGGATATCGAATTTTACCATGTGACACATTGTTCTTGTGTAAGAACCAAGAAAAGTGAGCTTGCACTAACAACACTGTTGTTGCTTTTTCCCACATTGAAATCTCTCAGTCCTAAAAATAATTCTGTCTTGTGGAATTCAATGATCCACCCGCTGCTCAACATGACCATCAAAGGAGCCATCTGGTACCAAGGTAAGACTACCTGCACAGATATCAGACAGTCAGTATAGCCATGTGTAGTTCATGTAGGGTCGAGCCTGATTATGTCATGCATCTGTAATATTTGTGTTGATTTCAGGTGAGGCAAACACGTACTATCATAAAGACAAGTACGCCTGCACCTTCCCTGCTATGATTGATGACTGGAGGATGTCGTTTCACAAGGGCTCAGGGGGACAAACGGCGAAAGACTTCCCTTTTGGATTTGTCCAGGTATGTTAGTATTAGTGTTTTAGTTTAATTTGCATAGTAGAAACAACACATTTGAAAATGCGAGTCAAGTTTTTGAAAACTACTTCATAGATTTAGATTTCTGACATTGGTGCCCCCTTGTGGTTGTATTAAAGAGGAGACAATGTGTGCTGCTATTTGAAACTAAGTAGGTAAAATAAACCATTAATGCTTTTGCAAACATCTTTTGCAGTATTGTCAAACTGTTCCACTTTCTATCTGTATTTGCAGCTGTCCACAGACATTAAAAACTCCACCAGTGAATCCTTTCCAAATGTCCGCTGGCACCAAACGGCAAACTTCGGCTATGTCCCGAATGAACGGATGCAGAATACCTTCATGGCCGTGGCTTTGGATTTACCAGATCCAGATTCACCCCTTGGCCCGTAAGGATTGTGTTTACACGTTCTTATAGCATATGAAATCTGTGCACCACCGAGGAGCATTACACTTTGCTCATGGAGGTATTTCTTAACTTGTACCACTAGATGTCCTAATGACTCATGTTTTTAACATTTAAACAGATTATATTTAGACTGTTGGACGAGTCCAGAAGTAAGGAAATCCTCAGAAAACCATTACATTTAATTTAAAATTAAGCATTGTTGGAAAGAATATTGAGTATAAGAGACATTTGAAATCGTTAATCACATTTTCCATTAACTAAATTATATTTTAAAATGCTGCTGAAATGTGTGGCACTGTGCACTGTGTACTATGTAGGTTTCACATTATCCTACAAAACATGACAACAAATAACATTATTGAAAACAATATTCTCCAGGAAAATAAATCTTTAGGAATTCTACCTTTTTAGAATTCCAGGTAAATCCAACTCTAAATTTGGGACATACTGTGTGGTGCTATTGTTTAACTTATTAGGCTATATTTATTTTAATGATTTTTATTAGAGCAAATGGCATAAATCACACCTATTGAAATGCCTCTGCTCCGGCTTCCAGTTAGTCTTTGGATAGATTTAAGATCCTTGCAAACATCTATAAAACTTTTCATGGACTTGTCCCTGATATGCTGCCAAGACCCAGCAAGTCCCTGGCATTATTCTCACATCAACAGACTTTTGTAATGTACTGAAGACTGGAAAACCAACAGGGAGACAGCTTTCACCTGTTTGTCTTCATGTAAAGTATACATATGATGATGTGACATGCTTTTGTATGTCGTGTGATGAGTATGAGTACTGCATGACTTTCAACCTCACTATCCAGTCTTGCCAACTGGCTCACCCACTATGTTTGTTAAAATGATTAGTGTTTTTTTTGTGTGGTTTGTTCAGGATCCATCCTAGAGACAAGCAGGATGTAGCCTACAGACTGACACTGGGAGCAAGGGCAGTGGCTTATAATGAGAAGGGCGTGGCCTTCCAAGGACCTTTCCCCAAACAAATTCGGGATAACGGAACGCATGTCATCGTTAACTACGACCAGAAGATCTCTGTCAACAAGTCTGATCACATCTTTGAGGTAAGACAGTGTGTCAGTGTGAGTTAAAGGGATAGTGCACCCAAAAATTAAAATTCAGCCATTATCTACTCACCCATATGCCGACGGAGGCCCTGGTGAAGTTTTAGAGTCCTCACATCCCTTGCGGAGATCAGCGGGTGGAGCGACTAACACACCTAATGGCAGACGGCGCCCCAGACTAACGTCCAAGAACACAAAATTGAATCCACAGAGTATCTCCATACTGCTCATCCATAGTGATCCAAGTGTCCTGAAGCCGTGACATAAAAAGTTGTTTGGAAAAACATCATATGAACTCTGTTTTTAGCCTCACTGTAGCCTGTAGCTCTGACTGCTTCTCTGTGCTCCGCGCTCATGTGTGCGCGCTCAGGGTGATCGGTGATCTCTGAAGAGCAGCAGTCTCGTCAGTACTGATGTCCAGATTCTCAAGTGCAGGCATCGCCAATTCCCAGTCTGAGCAGCAAAGACTTTCCTCATCCGTTGGCATTGCTTTGCATTTGAAACAACTACACCACCAGGTTTCCAGTGCTCGACTCCGGTATTCTGCGGCTGGCTGAGG
>NC_065507.1:9966573-9968940 GCF_006386435.1 Epinephelus moara | reverse complement strand
GATTCAATTTTGTGTTCTTGGACGTTAGTCTGGGGCGCCGTCTACCATTAGGTGTGTTAGCCGCTCCCCCCGCCGATCTCCGCAAGGGATGTGAGCACTCTAAAACTTCACCAGGGCCTCCGTCGGTATATGGGTGAGTAGATAATGGCTGAATTTTCATTTTTGGGTGCACTATCCCTTTAAGGCTAGATTTTGGGTACCGTAATATTGTAAGTGTTGCCCTTTCCTGGTTTTAGAGACTGTGTTACAGTAAAGTGATTTCATTTAATGAACTTATCAGGCTGATCTAGCTGTTCTATTATTTGCCTTTGCCGACTTAGTCACATTAGTGATGTGGATGTAGCAGTTTTCTTGGTATCATCTGGCTCTGGTGTGAGTCAAGTCCCACATTCACCTGCTGGCTATAACAATGCCAACACAAACTCAGTTTTAATGAGCATCAAATATACTTGATGTTTGCTCTGATAATTTTTTTAACAAGCTTAATTCTTGCTAAATAAATAAATAAGAGCATTTTCTTTTTTCTTCCATCAAGATCTGTTGCACAGAGACTCAAGTTTCATGTGGGTCTAAGTCTCACTGGGTTCCGGCTCCCATCGTGTGGAGTAATAAGACCTCTGTCGAGTTGTCTGCCAAGTTTTGTGAGCCTTCTCAAGAAGTGGGTGCCCTCCGTTACGCATGGAGAGACTGGCCCTGCGACTTCAAAGCCTGTCCAATCTACAGCGCCAATAAGATTTTGCCTGCGCCTCCTTTTATTTTCAACCGCTATTCACCCTAAGGAAAGGAGAGAAGGAAACTGTAAGATGACAAAGTGATGTAGTGATAAAGTGCCTTTTTGTTTCTTTAGGTCAAAGTTGGCTTATTTGTGGCCAGATTTGAAAAGCCAGATCAAGATTATCAGTGATGAGATGAAAAGTGATAAGGTGAGAACAAAATGACACAGACAGTGGATTGTTACTGTGAGAAGTTGAATTTAGCAGATTTTTGTTGTTGTTTTTTTTACTGATAATTAAGGCACTTACAAAGCACTTTGGTATACAATCTTAAAGAGCATGTTTTTTGTTTTTTTTTACTTGATTGTCAAGTCTTTTTTTCTCTTTACAATCAGTATGGGTGAGTTATAGGTAGAGGGGGGCAGTGCCAGATCCTATGAATCGTCAAGCAGTAAATACCGCCTACAATTCATGGCATCTGGATACCAAACTTATCTCAACATTTATTTTACCTTCTTTTTTACCACAGTAGTCAGGTTTTGTACAGCATCCAGTGTGTCTCATCAGAATGGAGAATACCACTAGACTAAGGCTGCTATGTCTTAGGTTGTAATGTCTGGCAGTTTTAGTAGTTAGTCTGGCTGGAGACTCACCTTCCATTTTATAGGTTTATTTTTTATAGATTTGTTGAAGCTTATAAAACCCTTGTGGCAGATGGTTCTATATTATTTTGGTATCATCGTTTATCCTGTTTGAAGTGTATGCTGGTACAACCACTGCCAATAATTGCTGTAAATAGAAAAGCATGACAAACGTTTTATTTGAACAAAACTCTGGATTTTTTTAAGTTTACAACAGAAATGAATCTTTATGATTTTACAATTTGCACAAATAAATGACAACTCAGCGACTTTTGGTGGGTGTTGTGTTACTTTCAAACCTGATGCTTTTACTGAAGAGTAAAATGGATGGATTCACAATAAAATCATTGATTTATCAAACGTTTGAGCATCGTTTGAGTTGCTGTATGCCTCTGTTTACTGAATCACTAACTCAGGAAGTAGTATAAAAGAAAACCTTGTCGATAAGTGATGTTTCCAAGTAAGATTAGCAAATGATAACAAAACCACAATTTCTTTAAAATACTTGTCCTTTGGACATACTTTTACTTTGAAATCCTAAAACTTACATACTGCAACTCCTGTATAGGAGTACACTTTTATGTTTCTGCTGCCGGTGCCACTTACATGTATGATTTTTACAGCAGATGCTGGAAGGAGCAGTTGGTGGGGTGAGGACAGTTATTCACAAAAACTCTAGCAGAGCAAAGTGTAACTGAGTTGTTCACTGCTTTGCTCAGACATTCTGACAGCAGTTGTCATGAAAGAGGACAGTTTTTATTTGTAACCCCACCAGGGGACTCTTACCTGTGACCCCTGAGTCACAAGCCCAGCTGTTATACCTAAAGGCAACCCTGGTTCATATTTAGTATGTTTGATGGACACATTGGAACCAGGGTAGCCTGCATGCAATAGTCAACATCCTCTAAATGTAACATGCACAACAAAACATGAGGTCATCTACACTACAGCCAAGCTAAGAACATCACCAGTTTAGAAAACTGATAATTAACCTGTTATGTGCTCTGTCTTGA
>NC_065507.1:9948681-9958005 GCF_006386435.1 Epinephelus moara | reverse complement strand
TATGTGTAGAGGGGGACCTGAGCTTTGCCTCCTACTATGGGGACCACATGGTGCTGCAGAAGTCTCCAGAGAGAGCTGTGCTGTGGGGCTATGGCTGTGATGGAGCACAGGTGACCCTCATCCTGTCAGGACCAACAAAACAGAAAACCTCACCAGTCAATGTGACAAATGGTGAGTACAGCCAGGTGGGGAGTTTGCGCTGACAACCACAGGCTGTTGAAGACGTCAAAGCAAAGACTGTCAATTATACATCGTCTTCTGGGCAAGCTGATTGAACCTGACCTGACAGAGATGGCAGAGACTGCATTGTTGTGGTTAAACCACTTTCAGGCCAGTTCATCTGCGGCCTGATAAAAAGTGGAAGTTAGGAGGTTTCAGAAATCGCTTCCAGTTATATTTTTTGTACAACATGTAACCAAGATTGCTCTTTATATATTGACTTACATCCAGCATCCCAAGTACATGTCTCAGGTCAGGTGTCTAAAGTACAGAAATGTTTTTTGAATCTGTCTCAACGTACAACCTCTAATGTTAGAGAATATGAGCTGGAAGTCAAGTCAGGTCAATTTTATTTATAAAGATGTGTCACAGTTGCACACGTCTCTGTCCTTGGACCCTCGAAAAAAGGGTCAAAGTGTACAGCTTTCACTTCAACTCATTCATTTGGTTACTGTTAGACTTGCACCGATTACAATTTTTTGGGTCGATACCGATTTTCGATTTGCAGGGTTTGGATGGCCGGTTCCGATTTAATTTTTTTCAAACCACTTTACAGCACACAAGATATTGCAATATTTTCTATCTTTGCTTTATTAGAACATTTGAACCAAGATACAACCAGCTTTTCAATAATCATCTCAAACAAACAAAAACAGTGACATAATTCTTAACCTATTAAGAAACATTTTCCTTTTTGCTCAAATATAACTTCAGGTACAGTATTAAAATAAGTAAAAACGGCATACATAAATAAAAACATGGATAAATAAAATAATAATTCTTGGTGTATAGCATTTGTGGGTAATTTCTTGAATAGACAAAAAAGTAAAAATATCTCCTGTGGAATATTCACACAGGTCTTCAGGACGCGGCCACCAGTAAGCGCACGGACACGTGCATCTTCAGCAGGACATGGCGGTTTCATACGACCTGTCTTCACCTTGCAAACTCACCCACTTCGAGACAATTTCCGATGAAACTCTTTCTAAACTGGTTTTCTCCTCCAATTCCACTACCTCCCTACTGGATCCTATTCTCTCTAAGTACATTAAGGACCTCTTCCCAATTCTGAGCCCACTACTACTATATATAATTAATAGCTCTCTTACCACTGGAATAGTACCTGCATCTTTTAAAACAGGCGTAATCAAGCCACTACACTTACAGACCAATTACAAATCTCCCATTTCTTTCAAAAATCCTAGAAGAAGCAGTAGCCCAACAACTCACTGATCACCTCTCCTTCAATAATCTATACGACCCTTATCAATCCAGTTTAAGAAAATTCCATGGTACAGAAACCGCACTGACAAAAGTGGTCAATGATTTACTACTCGCCTCTGATTCCGACTCAGCTTCAGTATTGCTGCTACTAGACCTCAGCGCAGTGTTTGATACACTTGATCACCATATTCTACTTCACTGTCTAGAAAACCACATAGGACTCACCGACTCTGCTCTCTTCTGGTTCAAATCCTACCTTACCGACATATCTCACGTTGTTTTTCATAATAACTGCTCTTCAGAACGCAAAAAGGTCAATTATGGTGTACCACAAGGGTCTGTGCTTGGTCCCATTCTCTTTACTATTTACATGCAACCCCTCGGTTCATTAATTAATAAATAAAAAATTAGGTTCCCACTTTTACGCAGATGATACTCAGCTCTACATATCCATCAAGCCTGCCACCTCTCATCAACCGATCCATCTAGAACAGTGCACACAAGAAATCAAACAATGGATGTCGTCAAACTTCCTTCTCTTAAATACTGAAAAAACTGAAATGCTAATCCTAGGTCCAAAGCTCATCAGAAACAAATTCTGCAATCTCACCTTAAACTTAGCTGGTTCTATCATTTCACAAAGCCCCTGTGTTAGAAATCTCTATTTTATTCGATCCTAATCTCTCCTTTGAAGACAACAACAACAGCATATTTTCACCTACGTAATATTGTCAAGATTCATCCAATTCTCTCCATGACTGATGCAGAAACACTGGTTCACGCTTTTGTCTCATCCCGATTAGATTATTGCAATACACTTTTCTCCAGCTTACCAAATTCAACCATTAGGAAACTACAACTCGTTCAGAATACTGCCAGGATATTAACCAGAACCAGAAAATTTGACCATATCACCCCTGTTCTCATTTCATTACACTGGCTCCCTGTACACACTATAGATCGGACTTCAATATTCTGCTTTTAACTTATAAAATATTACACGTACTTGCACCATCCTACTTATCATCTCTACTTACTCCACGTTTATCAATCAGGCTTCCACAATCCCATAATGTCGGTCTCCTATCCATCCCCAAAATTAATAAATCATCAGCAGGTGGTAGAGCCTTCTCATACTGAGCCCCTCTCCTCTGGAACTGCCTTCCCATTCAAATCTGCGAAGCCAACACAGTCGATTCCTTCAAAGGTAAACTCAAAACACACCTTTTTGCATCTGCCTTTAACATCACATAGTCTCTGTCCTTACATACTACATCATGGTTATCTTACTACCACTCAGTCATTGTGCGCATCAATTTATGTTTAGTTTTTTTTAAGTGCCAATGTTATTTTTGTTTTGTTTTTTTGCTTTGTTTTCATTTTGTTTTGTTTGTTATTGTCATTTCACTTGTTTTTATATATTTTATTTTTTGTGTTATTTGTGATTTGCTTATGTGTTTTTATGTACAGCCCATTGAGGCTGGTGACTTGACTTTTTTGACTTGATTTGGCAAGTGTTTTTTGACTTGACTTGACGCGCCTCGTCAGTTTCAAGCGGAACAGAGCAGCAGTGAGAGTTCCGCAGTTCAGTTTAACACGGACAATTAACAACTCTATTTTAATGTGTGCGTGAATGATTAAGGTGAGAAGCCGCCTATGTTTCACTTCCTCACATCGCCCACGCTGTGAGTTGCACATGTGCGTGTGTGTGCGCTGCTGATATTACACAATGTCAATCATGTGGCGCGCCAGGAATTTGACCAGCATTTTAAATCGGCATATTTTAGACTGACCGGCTGGTGGCAGGTCATGGCCGATCACGTGAAAACCGGCCCGGTTCCAAGCGCACATGTGCAACTCACAGCTTGGGTGATGTGAGGAAGTGAAACATGGGCGGCTTCTCACCTTAATCTTTCACGTACTCACATCAAAATAGAAAAGAAAAAAGTTGTTCATTGTCCGTGTTAAACTGAACTATTTTTATACAGTCTATGTATTTAACACAAAACTTCAACACTTAGATACAAGTGATGGATATAGGCCCCATAGCTGCTGGTCGGGGCGTGAAGCAATGAGAGAACAGAAAAGCGATCATGAAAAATGAATTATTGTTCACTCTGTGTGTGTTGGGTGTCGCTGTATTGTTACCTTGGGTTCAGTTCAGGTATAAAGGTAGCTACGTCACTGTTGTTGTCAGTTTGACCCGGAAGGGCAAAAGGTTTTTGACCGCTGTGGCGCTACCTGCTGGCGTTTTTCTTTGTTTGATCAGTTGTCAATGAAATCGGAATAAATGTTTGTTTTATAGGCTACTGCATCAGAAGACCAGCGTCCGGACTCCTTACTGAGCATCAAGAACGGTAACGTTAGTGTAAGAAACCAGTAAGTTAGTGAGGCGCGTCAGCCAGGTTACTCTGGGTCAAGCATCAAGCATCTCAGTAGCTTGAAGTATAAGACTTAGCTCCTATATTATTAGTCAAAAACCCTGCACCAGTTGGAACTTTGTTTGGACACTTCTGCACGTCTGGGACATAAGGGAGGCAACTCGACAGGACGAGTGTAGCTGCTGGTAGCCTTTGCTGTTTGGACTTTTGCTGTTTGAAGCCACGTCTGCATCCGTGTTTGGATGTTGAGACGCAGGAGCTACGGTGTTGATGCTGAGCTGGCTGTGTGTGGAGCATCGGACCATCGGATCACCCCCTGAGTACCGGACCATTGGGTCACCGGATCACCGCACGGCGGCCAACGCATGGAGGTAGCGCTACACTGGCCATTTAAATTGCGTGCACACATAACTGGGCATAAACCCAATGCATTGGTTGCCGAAGCGGGGGGACAATAGACTTTACGTTGATTATTCATTGCTGTGAACTGCTCATTGACTGATTATTCACCATGGAGACGCAGGGATGTGCCTGACCAATTTGGAACCCTAGGCAAGATATTTGCTTTGCTGCACATCACGTCACATGATTACCTCAGTCTCGTTCACGTTTCTCCTCCTCTTGTTTTCTTTGTTTCTGTACTGCGTCCCAGAGGGCTTTTGCCTTTTCATGACGATGGCACCCGACTGTCAACTTGTCACTCAGCAGCATCATCGCGGGTAGGGACCGTGGCGGAATTGATGCTGCCTGCCAGAGAGGCAGAAGGATGCCAGGCAGGCAGCATACAAGACGTATGGCTATATGTACTGTTGTTGTTTTGTAGTGTATTCTTGTCTAATTTTTCGAATAGAATGGGAAAGAAAAAAACACCTCACTCCCTGGCGCCCTCTGGTAGTGATGGTGAGATGAAGCCTCATGAAGCATTGAAGCTTTCCAGCAAATTGGTTCAGAAAAGGGTTCATTACTCGAGGCTTCATGTGCACACGAAACCAACTGCTGGCCAAAGTGTGTAAAACAGGCAGCTGTGATCTGTGACACACGGTATATTGTGTCAGTAATGACTATTATTATTATTATTATTATTATTATTATTAACAATAATAATAACAATAGTAATAATGATAACTTTCTTTTTATCAATATAGTGTATTTTCTAGTGAGTATATTATGACTATACTGTATCAAATACATCTACAAAAACTGTTATTGTTTTGTGAATGCATCCTATGTGTATAAACCAATCACAAAATATTGTGGTGTAGTGTCATATAATATAATAATGGCAAAAGGGGTAATATTCGTGTTCTGTGTCACTTCTGTGCAACCCTCGCACCAAGATCTGACCCGCTTCCCGAATCAGTCATGTGGTACAGCCGGGCAGCGTGGCTTTGGACGTCATCAATGACGTTACTCGTCTGAAACGATACAAGCCTCGATACATGTATCGTGGAAACACTTCCTGGATTACTTGACACACGCTTCGAAGCATCGGCACAGCATGTAACATCACTACCCTCTGGCATGCTGGTGCCTATAGCATTTGCCTAACCTGCCCAATGGGCGGCACGGCCCTGTGGAGACGCGCGATGCAGTGTCGGACTTAATTAGCATTGGCGGGACTAATGTGCGAACTGCTAGTAAAGCCAGTAGTGTGACTAGCGTGTGTAAACACAGACTCAAAAATGAGTGCTTAAAGAGGACATGAAACACTAAACATAGTTATCATAATTTAAAGAGGGTCTCTCACCCTTAAAAGATAATTTTAGTTTAAACACTGAAAATGAAAGGAATCTCAAAATCCTGTCATTTAAGTTCAGCTGTTAAAACAAAGGGCGGCGCCATGTCTGTTGTGTCGCCGGACGTAACGTCACCGGAGTGGTTGTCAAGCTAGCAATCGCAGTGAAGTGAAGACAGTGGAGCATTTCTGAACCGGGGTGAGTGCCACACTTTTTGACAATGGAGGAAGACGAACTGGAGAGGCCTGTTGAGTCTGTGACAAGCCCCATTGCCTACGCATATGAGCCTATAAGGCGTGGGAATCGAGCAGTGGTACGGGAGGAAGAAGTGGTTGAGCCGGTGATTTGGGGTCAAGGGCGTGTTGGCAACATTACGTGGTGTCAGTACGCCGATGCCCACTGTGCCAGAGTCCATTTGCTGCCAGGAGGCTGGTCTGGACCATCTTCTCCATGACCACCCTTGCATCACCATGGTGCGCTCATTCAGCACCCTGTGCCGGGAGGTGGACGTGTTGGAGGTAGCGATGCTTTCGCTGAGGGATGTCAGAGCTGAGACGCTGCAGCGTCCCGTCAACAGCAGGTAACATTAAGTCAAGCTAGCTGTAACCGCGGGCGAATGACTCTAACCGTATGCAGTAAAGAAAACAAATGCATGCACTACGGTGTTGGCCAGGAATATGAACAATGTTTCCACGTGCTGTTTGTTTACATACAGTTGTTGTCTGACCGAAACATCTTTGTTTATGTCGTTTCTCCGGTACTAATTGCTAGCTAACCCTTAGCGTTAGCTAGTTGACGCTAACAGCTAACGTTATTAGCTATCAATGCTGGTACCTAACTTTATTTCGCCGGTTCACATCGCTGACTATGTTACATATTGCAACTGGTGAACGAACCAGTTAGATGCGGAACATGTCTTTGTGACCAAATTTTTTATTGTTTTTTTCTTTTTGTTTTCATCATGGAGGAAACACTACAACTGAAAAATACAGTATTGACAATACATGCCATATCTACATCTGTACTTGAGGGTATCCACAAATACATTAAGCATATAGTGTATTTATGTAAATTAGATGAATAGCAATAAAAAAAATAAATTGGAGCAATACTCAAAATGTAAATACACCTTCACTTATCCTCCTATAATCCAAACAATAGTTTAAACCCTACTCTTTACTCTTAAACTGAATAAATTGTTCATAAAGATTCAATATATAATCCAAGTGTACCCCCAATTTATTAAAAAAACAAAAAAAAAAAAACACAACATATACAACATACAACATTATTCACATGTGCATACACATACATGTATAAGGGATGACATATTCATATCATTTAGGCGTACACCATATAGGACCATAGATAGACATCAATAATCTCTACACATAGTAGTTATTGTGATTTCAATTTTTCCATTATTAGAAGAAGAGCTTCTGTTACTTCAGTTTTAATGTCCCTTATTCCACCTATTGCCACTTCTATGGAAAGATTACAGTAAAATGATGACTGCCAGTAACGTATATTTAAATCTTGTGGACGTTTCCATCTCATTACTACTATTTCTTTTGCTGCATTTAATCCACAAAAAAGAGTCTTTCTTTGATGGCTTGATAGAACAAGCGAAGAATCATCATTCAATAAAATAATATTTGGAAGGAAGGGTATAGTTAATTCCAATATATTTGATAAAGTTCTTGTTACTTGCATCCAGAAGGTGTTAACCACCAGACATTCCCATAGCATATGTATATATGTTCCAATTTTCCTTTGAGAGCATAATGGACATATTGGGCTTGAGGTCAGTTTAAGTAGGGAACGCTTTCTTGGGGATAAATAATACCTATGAATTACTTTATAATTAAACAACTGAGGTTTATAATTACATGAAGTGAGTGGAATGTTATTCCAGACTCTCTTCCAATCTATATTCTGTTCATAGCTTTTAAGATCTATGTTCCACACAGCAACAATACCCAATGGAAAGCTCAGCTGTTGTTGACATTTTTTTATACAAGTAGGACACAAAGCCCCTACTATGTTTATAAGCTTTAATTATTTCAACCAATGGGTGAATAGGTACTGGCTAGGTCCATGGTACCCCATATGTACGCATGGCCGTGCGCAATTGTAAATAAAAAAAGAAGGAAGACCCCGGTAAATTAAAAATGTCTTTCAGATCTTGAAATGACCGTAGGCCATCATTATTATAGATATCTGAGAGAACATGAATACCACTATTTTTCCACTTTGAGAACTGTATGGGTTTTCCACCTATTTGTAAAATATTATTATTAAATATTGGCATGTCTGCATGCCACTTTGTTTCACAATGGCCTATCTTTACACAATGCTGCCAAGTATGAATCGAATGTCCTATTATTGGTCCAAATTTAGTACTACATTGCTTATATGATAGACCTGAAAAAAGAACATCTTTAAAAGTATATGGTGATATGATATGTTTTTCTAATTGGACCCAGGGCGTCTTTAACTCCTCTTCGAACCACTTTGCCAGTGAACGAAGCATAAAAGATAAATAATACAATTCAAAATTTGCGGAACATGTCTGAAAGGCCTGACGTAACAATATAATACCACATGAATGCTTTCTATACGTAAGGTTAGTTTGTTTACATCGTGTTGTGCAGCACTTTATGAAACCAATGTTTGGGAAACCGCTGTCAAAACACCGTGACGCAGACAGTTTGATGTCCGACATTCAAACGGGTTCATCCTCAATAACTTTTGAGTGAGATTAGCAATACACAGTTGACGTATATTCTGGAATCTGAAAGGAATTATTCAATATTTTGTACTTTGTAGGTGATATAGAATAATACATAGAAGTGGATATGAAGCAAGGCTCAAGTTAACATCAAGTTAATGAAGTATGAATTGAATTGAATTGAATAACATAAATTACCAAATGGATTTCCACTCTCACACTCTAACAAGTGGACGCATATACAAGAAAAAAGACGCCCTGTTATATCTTTCCTGACAACAAACAACTTGTTTATGATCTTAAAAAATTGTTATAGTAATAGTTCTGGAGAGGAAATGTATGGAAATATGTGGTTGTACTAACACTATGAAAAAAGGTAACTTCTGCACACTTACTCCAAGCCACAAAAGTATAATAATGACAACGTTTTATCCTACTTGGATCTTCGTCAGGTCACAATGTTCAAAAATGGAAAACATACCTATATTTATACATCATGCAGACCAATAGGCTGATAAGCTCTATGATGGCAGGTGTGGTTATCCATCCAAACTGCCCAGGGTGATAAACATCCAAAAACAATTAACAATTCAATAAAGTATATAGAAAAATATCAAACATACATCTTATATCATCTTTCTTTATTTCCCTGAGGGAGTCGTCCCAAGGGATTAATAAAGTTCTATCTAATCTAATCTAATCTTATACATTATATCAGAGTCATCATCCCATCTATCAGAATGTACATCACCTATGTTCAAATATTATTTACTAAATCTAACCAATACATTTCTTTTCCATCAGTCTCTTTAGGTTGACTGCCTACAGACAGTTTACCCTCTGGGCCAGGGGCCATTTGGGAAGGAAGAACCAGGTCCCGATTCCAACCTGTGTGGCCTGGCCTTCCACAGATGTACAGTATGAGTGGTCATTGTTTATGACCTGGTTGGTAAGTATGTCATCTGTCAAAGTGCCTGTGCAAATGTACTGATTATTGTTTCCCTCTTCTGTATCCTGTTGAAATGGATCGGTC
>NC_065507.1:9931194-9948181 GCF_006386435.1 Epinephelus moara | reverse complement strand
TTAGGTGAAAACTCTCAGGCCCGGATGTTTATATTTGTTGTGGTTCATTTTTAGTTTAGGACAGTAATTTTGGCACATGCACCATGCAGTGTTGCCGACCCTCTCCTGGCTGCCATCCTCGTCCGGAGCAGCTGCCTCCTCCTCCGCAAAATTGTGACTTTCCACCCTCCTCCTCGTCACTGGCTCAAAAGCATAGGCCACTGGGTTTGATGATAGATCAATATATCTTTCGGCTTCGTTCTCTAACACCTTTTCATTCGGTAAATTTCCTAAACTACTGCTTCTTCGTCTTTCTCCGTCTACAGAAAAGTGTCTTGAAACCAAACCAACCAACCACTCCGATGACGGAAAATAAAGATGGCGCTGAGCACGGCCCAAAACGTATCGTAAATGCATTTAAAAAGTGGATTTTGTCTCAAATAGGCTGACTTTTCCGACTTTTTATTTCGTCAGTATGTCTTAATAATGCACACATCTCCTATGCTGGTGTCTGTTCTGTTGTTTCATGTCCTCTTTAAGCTCACTGCAAAAGCGCTTGCCAATGAATTGGACAGGTTGCAGTCTGATAGAAAAGCTAAGTTAAACAAAGCAGCTAACGTAAGGAAATCAATACAAGGTTTAATGTTATAGCATGAGAAAACACAGGTACAGGATGCTCTTGGAGAACTGATTAAAGTGTGTGGTGAAGTAAAAAATGTGCATGATACATTGTTGGGTTATTGCCATGTGATGAAAAGGAAAAACATGAAACATGGTTTAAAGCAAAAAATATTGCCTAATAATAAGTGTATTGCAGATGCAAAAAACGTGGATTTCATGTGATGAAGGACATGAAAATGGTAATGTTGTGGATGACATTGATCCTAATGACGATGTTTCAAATGTTGATAAACACTCAAGTCATAGGAGCCATAACAGTGGTAGGCAGTGCTTAATTTGTAAAATTAGAAGTAGGGGAACACTTTGGGCCTCTGAGAGAGCAGTGTTTCCCCCACTCCCAAAAGTGGGGGAACCCTTTTTTAAGCGGCACCCGAGCCGCCTCACTGTGCAACTCCGAATGGAATGGTTGTGACATCTAGTGTTGTCACCGTACCAAAATGATAAACGATACCAGTGAAAGTATCACGGTTCTGAGTAGTATCACGATACCACAGCAAAAATTAGGCAGATGTGCCTTTTGTCATTTATAAAAAGTTAAATCACTTTTCTATAATACATCAATGATATTTCAATGGAATAAATTACTTATTGACTTATTCATACTTCAAAAACAGCATCAATAAGTGATTAACATAGGGGGGATCGAAATAAAATAAATACATTAAATAAAAATCAACCAGCCACCCTCCTCCCCTGACAAGTAAAGAACAGTCCCTTCATAAGTAAAGAACAGTCCCTAAAGTGCGGTGAGGTTTGTGGGCCGTTACCTGCCACAAAGAGAGAAATGTGAACGGCTCGTTTCTCCTCTGACACGCCACATACCTGTGTGCCGCCACGGCTTGGTTGTCCAGGTACTACTGGGCAGTCATGACACCAACGAAAGAGGAAATTACTGGACCTTGATTCGGACTTCTCTGTCACCGGTAAGCCGTTATCTTGCGCCGTAGAGCACTATGAGCCTCCGCCTTATTCCTGTCTGTGACCCCCGTTCAACCCACAACCGCCAGGATTCGCCTTTCGTTTCTGCTGCTGGTTGAAATCTGTACTCACACAGTGAGCTGAATGATTTATTTTGCTCGCAGAAAACTATTTTTAGTCGCAAATACGAGTAAAATGCTCGCACGTAGAGCTCTGTGGAAAACAAATCACTGCCGACAAGTATAAAGAAATAAATAATAACTTTCACTGCTCAAAGATACTCACATGTCTGGAAAACAAACCACTACAGCAGCATATTGAGTGCCAGGTGGCCAGCGTGCGCCGTTATTGGACGGTGCATGGACACACCCTCTTGCGATTGGACTTTGAACTTATCCCACAGTAGTGGTAGGCTACATGAGGCACCGTAGTACTACGGTACTCCAACATTATGGTATCATATGTAGTGTGGAGTTTTAGTACCGCAGTCTACCGTTACCAGTATACCCTGCAACACTAGTGACATCAGCTAATACTGTATGTAGTTTTTAGATGCGAAAAGTTCTAGACCCATGCAAATTAGTTACGGAATGCACCAGGGCCTTTTCTGAAAAGATCCTGGTATGCGTTCCAGTACGTTCCGGCTCAAATTAAGCACTGGTGGTAGGTCAAGTAGCCGACCACATCCTCTGCAGCCATAAAGGCTGAGGCAGAAACGGCCGCACTTGTTGCTCGTGCTGCAGCTTTAAAGCAAAGGCATGCTTTGGAGGGGCAGGAAGAGCAGCTGAGAAGGAAAAGAGAGCAGCTTGATTCGGAAGCTGAAATAGCTGCGTCCACTGCTAAGTTGGCAGTATTACAGGCTTCAGATTGCAGAAGTGCTTCTCGTGGATCCAACAATGGCATGAATTCCTATTTGAAAAAGAAGACAGGAAAAAGGGAAACTGACACTGTGTTAAATCCTATGGCGGAAGAGTACAAGCCTGAAACATGGAAATCAACGCAAGATGATTTGACACAATGGTTATTACCACCCAACAGAACCATATCAAAGGATGTGCAACCCAAGGAAACTGAGCAATGGGTTAAACCTGCTTCAAGGCATCAGTGCAGCCCCAATGAACAGCAACAGGAAAGCAACACACTGGAAACATCACAGCATTTTCAACAAAAATACACAACTGTTCAACCTACTTACCATCATCAAAGCAGTCTCAATCTGCCTGGAGACATATTTACCATCATGCACAGGCAGAATGAAATAACAACAGCTCTGGTGCAGCAGCAGCATCTGAGGTCACTGCCACCACGAGATATTCCCACATTTGAAGGCGACCCTCTCCAATACAGGGCATTCATCAAAGCCTTTGAGCAAGGAGTGGAGGAAAAGGCAGGTAAGGCGGATTGTCTGTATTATTATTGTCTGTATGGCTCCTGAGCATGGCTACACAGTGGCAAAGGAACTTATACAGAAACACTTTGGAAATCAATATAAAATCGCAAGTGCGTATATGGAAAAGGCTTTGGCCTGGCAAACAATAAAATCTGAGGACGTCAAAGCACTCCAAGCCTACTCCTTGTTCTTGCGTGGATGCTGCAATGCAATGGAGGAGCTCTAGTACATGCAGGAGCTGGATATGCCAGTAAATATGAGAGCCATTATGTCAAAGCTGCCATTCAAAATGAGGGAGCAATGGAGAACCATAGCTCATGACATAATGGAGAACACCAACCAAAGAGCTCACTTCACTGATCTGGTCATGTTTATCGAGCGTCATGTCAGAATTCTTTCTGACCCTCTGTTTGGTGAGATACAGGATCCAACATCTGGGGTTGCTGGGATAAGGACCATCACCGGGTTTAAATCACAACCCAGGAACAAAATAAAGGGAAATGTTGTTGCCACCACAGTAACATCTATGGAAGTGTCTGAAGGAGTTAAAGAGCCACCAACATCAGACTCAGGGAAGGCTGAGAGAGCTGGATGCCTTTGCTGTGCTCGTAGCCACTCTTTGGAGGAGTACAGACAGTTCAAGAGAAAGAAACACAAGGAAAAAATTCAGTTTCTGAGAGGAAAGGAGGTTTGCTTTGCATGCTTATGTGTTGGTCATATGAGCCGTGAGTGCGAGAGATGCTTGACATGCAAGGTATGTGGTCAAACTCACCCCACTGTGCTTCACATCAAAAAGCAACCAGCTCCAGAAATGTTGGACACATCTAACCAGCCAACTTCACTCCTAACATGTGGACATACAGGGACGGTAAGGACCGGTGTGTTTTGTCCATTCTCCCAGTGAAGGTTAAAAGTGCAAAGGGAAATCACATCATAAAAACCTACGCCTTCTTGGACCCGGGTAGTTCAGCCACGTTCTGCTCAGAGCATCTAATGCAGGAGCTGAATGTCAAAGGCAGAAGAACCAACTTCTTGTTGAGCACAATGGGGCAAAAAACAGTTGTGCCAGCCTACTCATTGGTTGGTTTGGAAGTATCTGATCTGGATAGCAATGACTTTCATGTTCTCACACAGAGGAAAATGCCAGTCACTGTTGACACCTGAAGAACTGGCAAAATGGCCATATTTGTCCAAGGTGAACATCCCAAGCATAAAAGCAAATGTCGACCTGTTAATTGGAACCAATGCTCCCAAGATATTGGAACCTTGGGAGGTTATTAACAGTTGCAGGAATGGCCCGTATGCTATTAAGACAGTGCTGGGGTGGGTTGTTAATGGTCCACTGAATGGAAACAGTGGTGCTTCGGAGGCGGAAATGTGTGGTTGGATCCAAAATGGCGGAGAACTGGAGCGAGTTGCAGCTGAAGAGGTTGATGTCGGTGAAGAAGAGGAACCGGAGCATTTAACAGCGCCAGAACCGTCAACAGGCGGCAGCAGCGGGGTTACCGGGCAGTGTACGCCGCAGTCAGGAGGGTCTCGGGTAGATGGTATGGCAATGGCGGAGCAGCGGGCGGAGTGTACGTGGAAGAAACACATCTCAGACCAGCTTAAGCTCAGAGACCGAGTCTAGAGACAGGCCTTTGAGAAGATCGTCCTCAGTATAACCGTCTCCTGGAGAAGTCCGACCTGCAGGCTGTACTTTCAGAGAGATACCAGACGGACAAGTATGATGTCCAGAGAGGACACAAGGCCAGCTCGGTGGTAGACTGGAGCCGCAGCGACGCGCTGCAGCAGGAAATGTCTCAGATGAGAATCAAACACCAGGAGGAACTGACGGAGTTGCACAAGAAACGAGTAGAGCTGGTTCAGAGTGTGATCGAACTCAACAACCAGATCCAGCAGAAGGACAAAGAGATCCAGAGCAACGAGGCCAAGATGATGGAGTACCAGCAGGCTGAGGAGGCCAACAAGCTCAACGCCGAGAACGAGAAGGACAGCAGACGCAGACAGGCTAAGCTGCAGAAGGAACTGGCCGATGCCGCCAAAGAGCCTCTGCCCATCAACCTGGACGATGACATCGAGGTCCTGGCAGAGGACAGAGGGAAGGGCGGTGGAGAGACCTCGCTCAACAGGGCACTCAGCAGGACTCCCAGTAAGAAGATGTCCCAGCCTCCTCCTGGTGGTCTCCTGGACTCCATCTCCAACATCTTTGGGCGTCGAACAGCCAACTCCTTCAGCCCGTCACCTGAAAACACTGAGGCCCCCTCAGGAGTGTGTGCGGAGGTTCGAGTCCCCTCAACGGCTCTCCACATGTTTGAAGCTCACGACGGTGAGGTGAACGCAGTGAGGTTCAGCCCCGGCTCTCGTCTCCTAGCAACAGGAGGGATGGACCGCAGGGTGAAGCTGTGGGAGGTGGTGACCGGTTGCTGTGAGCCTAAAGGAGCTCTGACCGGCAGTAACGCTGGAATCACCAGCATCGAGTTCACCGCCGCACGTGGCCAAACCAACATGGCCGCGCCCTGTGCATGTCAGGAGTGGAATGAAAAGAAGAGGAGTTTGACAGCTGGAGATCATGGATTCTTCAGCTCCACGTGGTTCCTGGCCACTTCGCAAGGTTCTGGAGGTTTTTCCAGATAAACAAGGGCTTGTGCATTCTGTGAGATTACAGACAAAAGCCAACATCATTGAAAGGCCAGTGACAAAGCTCTGTTTGGTGCATGGAACATAGATTTGCTTGGCTGCACTGTATTTTGCTGTAACTTGGTTTATCATAACATTTTTGCTCCCTTTTTCTGTTGTATTTTTTGAAATTGTTATGTCGGTCTGCCATTAACAATTAGGGGCCGGTGTATAGGAGCCAAATATGTTATTGTGATCATGAAAAATGAATTATTGTTCACTCTGTGTGTGTTGGGTGTCGCTGTGTTGTTACCTGGCGTTCAGGTATAAAGGTAGCTACGTCACTGTTGTCGTCAGGTGTTTGACCCGGAAGGGCAAAAGGTTTTTGAGCGCTGTGGCGCTAAATGCCGGTGTTTTTCTTTGTTTGATCAGTTGTCAATGAAATCGGAATAAATGTTCATTTTATACTGCATCAGAAGACCAATGTCCGGACTCCTTTTCTAAGCATCAAGAACGGTAACGTTAGCGTAAGAAACCAGGAAGTTAGTGAGGCGCGTCAACCAGGTTACTCTGGGTCAAGCATCTCAGTAGCTTGAAGTGTAAGACTTAGCTCCTATAGCACTCATGGGGTATATTTATAGTAAGATGCAGAGGAACTACATACATGAGTGAGATATGAAATTATATCCCCTTACCCTGCAGCTTTCCATGTTCACCTACCGTGTTAATTACAAACCCCTTCAAAGACCAGTGATAACATTTGAAATTTGAAATAGCACATTTATCTTGATGTAAGCCCAAGACTCAGAGTAGTACGCACAGCCTCTGTGTGCTGCTACTCACATCTCACACAATACGAGACAAATACTCTGTAGTGAATGCTTTGTTCTTTTCTTTTCCGTGGATTTACTTTTAATTTGTTTCCTAATGTCCTGCCTATCCCACATCATATTGACTGCTAATTGACACAGCCGTCAAATCCTACCACAGCCTTCTTACAGCATCTGTGAAACAGCTTCTAACACACAGGCAGTTGAACATATTTCGTGTTAAAATAGACTTGCACCGATTTATCGGCAGTGCTCGGAATCGGCTGGTTTTCATGTGATTGGCCGTGACCTGCGACCGGCCGGTCAGTCTAAAATATGCCGATTTAAAACGCCGGTCAAATTCCTGGCCCGCCGCATGATTGACATTGTGTAACATCAGCAGCGCACACACACGCACATGTGCAACTCACAGCTTGGGCGATGTGAGGAAGTGAAACATGGGCGGCTTCTCACCTTAATCATTCACGCGCACAAATCAAAAGAGAGAAGAAGAAAGTTGTTAATTGTCTGTATGATTTCTACCATGTTTGCAATTTTGAGCTGTCGTGCTTTTATTTTGAAGATGCGCAGCCAGATTGTGACGTCACACATCAATTAAAAGGCTGGCTCACAAACACTGAAGTGTCAGTTAGTTACAAAGTTTTCTGTCTGTTACACGATATGCAGCATTCCGTTTACACTCGTCGTTGTCTTCGTCTTCTTCTTCTTCTTCTTCTTCTTGCTGTTGTCATTGTGTGTGTTTGGAAATGTTTAGCTGCCATTCACAGACGTGGTGAGTACCAAACTGTTTGTCGGCGTTTAACTGCTGTGCACTGAGGTTTAATGGTAACATCACAGCTCGCTAAAATATAAGCTAGCTGAATATTTTAGCTTGCTGTGGCACTGCCTTAAATATTTAAAACCAAAACCATCTCCTTTAATGTGGTTTTAATCTGTCTTCATTCTCTAAATATTGTTCTCTTTGCATTGTATTTGAGCACTGAATTGTTTGTGTGTGTATATGTGTAGAGGGGGGCCTGAGCTTTGCCTCCTACTATGGGGACCACATGGTGCTGCAGAAGTCTCCAGAGAGAGCTGTGCTGTGGGGCTATGGCTGTGATGGAGCACAGGTGACCCTCATCCTGTCAGGACCAACAAAACAGAAAACCTCACAGGTCAATGTGACAAATGGTGAGTACAGCCAGGTGGGGGGATTGCAGTGACAACCACAGGCTGTTGGAAGACGTCAAAGCAAAGACTGTCAATTATACATCGTCTTTTGGGCAAGCTGATTGAACCTGACCTGACAGAGATGGCAGAGACTGCATTTTTATCATTAAACCACTGTCAGGCCAGTTCATCTGCAGCCTGATAAAAAGTGGAAGTTAGGAGGTTTCAGAAATCGCTTCCGGTTACATTTTTTGTACAACATGTAACCAAGATTGCTCTTTATATATTGACTTACATCCAGCATCCCAAGTACATGTCTCAGGTCAGGTGTCTAAAGTACAGAAATGTTTTTTGAATCTGTCTCAACGTACAGCCTCTAATGTTAGAGAATATGAGCTAGAAGTCAAGTCAGGTCAATTTTATTTATAAAGATGTGTCACAGTTGCACACGTTTCTGTTCTTAGACCCTCAAAAAAAGGGTCAAAGTGTACAGCTTTCACTTATTCATTTGGTCACTGTTAGACTTGTACCGATTACAATTTTTTGGGCTGATACCGATTTTCGATTTGCAGAGTGTTGGATGGCCAATTCCAATTTTATTTTTTTCAAACCACTTTACAGCACACAAGATATTGCAATATTTTCCATCTTTGCTTTATTAGAACATTTTAGCCAAGATACAACCAGCTTTTCAATAATCATCTCAAACAAACAAAAACAGTGACATGTTTCTTAACCTGTTAAGGAACATTTTCCTTTTTGCTCAAATATAACTTCAGGTACAGTATTAAAATAAATAAATAAAAACGGCATACATAAATAGAAACATGGATAAATAAAATAACAATTCTTGGTGTATAGCATTTGTGGGTAATTTCTTGAATAGACAAAAAGTATCTCCTGTGGAATATTCACACAGGTCTTCAGGACGCCCCCTAAGCTTGGGTGATGTGAGGAAGTGAAACATGCTTAGGAAGGATCTTAAAAGTGTCTAAGAGGAAGTCGTGATAAGAGCTGGTAGAATTTTCTGAATGCTAAACAGAGGTGCTTCACTGCCTCCTTCCTTATCTCCTTCAGCATAGGGTTCATTAGAAAGAGCCTTTACAAGACTGAAGGAGCTAATAACGTCCCACAATTTAACATTAAAGCACAATCAAGTCAACATGAATGGTGTTCACTGAGTTGTGTGGTGGTCTTTAAGTTATTATATGCATAGTCTTATAGTCAGATCTATGCCTTGAATGTATGTTTTATGTATTTGTGTTGCTTTTTATAAACGTACTCTGTTCAACACAGTAGATTTTATATGCTTATTCTGTTATTATATTGCTTTTTCATGTATTTATATATTTAGTATTTACTCTGTTTGGAGCCTCTCAGTTCTTGTGTAACTGGAGTGAGAACAAACAAATGTACAAGATCAGTATAAAGGTATTAATCATAACACAGAAGTCTGTCTTTCAAGAATAAGGGACGTTTTCAGCCAGATGATGTTTTTAATTTAACATTTTTTAAACTAAATGATAAGTACAGTAGTAGATTTGTAGGCCAAAGTTATATTCATCTTGCATAAGTTTAACAATTACTTTCATGCAGTCATGCTAACAACGATTCATGTCAATAAATTTGAGTGGACAGGAGGGTGAGCGTGAGGCACCACTGTCAACATGACAACCATTTTGTTTCACTTCTGTGCATGGCAGCCTATATTCCTTTTTTCATTTTAATTACAACCTTGATGAAGAAGTAATGTATTTCATCAGGTTCTCCATGATTTTATAGATTCTTTTATCACTGCAGTTGTCTTTTTCAAAGTCCTTTTGAATTCTCCTCCACATCTTTCCTTCACTCCACAATGGTTTTAATCAAGGTAAAGAAAAAGTGGTTTGGAAAGGAGACTGTTTTTGACTGCAGCCCATGTATCTATGGCTGTTTTTTAGGAATCTGGCGAGTCACCCTCGACCCTGTTGAAGCTGGTGGTCCCTACAATGTGACAGCAGTCACCAAGGACAGCAGTGCCACTCTGACAGATGTGCTGTTTGGAGATATTTGGCTGTGTGGGGGGCAGAGCAACATGTGGTTTAACATGTCTATGGTAGGTGGAGTCAGGTGAACATCTGTCTTCTGATGAGCTCATTCACTGTAACAAAAACGTGCAATAGAAGTCTGTCTGTAGGGTCAAATCTCGAAAGAAAACACTTTCACTTATATTACATACACAGCATAGGAGTAAGTATTAAAGTGGTGCAACAGATTTGGTTTCAGATAGCTGTAATTGTCAAAGATTTCACATAGGTGGCATAAAGGACTTTCAATGTAATATGTATGTATGTGTGTAAGTATGTATTCGTATTTTGTTGTTAAATGATCTCTTCATTATTCATTCTCCAATAGGTTTTCAATGCATCAGAGGAGCTGAAACTCTCAGAGAAGTATCCTGATGTGAGGTTTTTTATGGCGGCTTTGAACCAGAGTAAAACTGAGCTGCTTGATTTGACTGACGTGGAAATTCCCTGGTCTGTGGCCCCAACAAGTACGTCAAAAATGTATTTATTAACTCATAGGGTTGTTGAGACGTGTTTGCAGCTAAAGATGTAGGTTAGAGATATTGAACTTGAACTGAGCCACTTCTATTTGCTGTGTAATGTAAACATGCATCCATTCCACAAGGTCCTAAATCCAAGCTAGTTTCTTGTTCAGGTGACAGCACAGGACTCCTTAGTTCTGTATATTGTAATCAAATTTGATATATTAAACAACACATATGAACCATGTTGCTGTTTGTTTGTGGGCATACAACCACCCACTTGCATTGTGCTGATGGACTGATTAACAGGCAGGTGTATTTTCAGATCTGGAAGGTTTCTCTGCAGTCTGCTGGCTCTATGGACGTTACTTGTACGACATGCTTAAGTACCCCATAGGACTGGTGGAGTCGTGCTGGGAAGGCACACCTGTCGAAGTCTGGTCATCTGCAAGAGCACTGCTGCGGTGTGGACAAGACTTTGCCGGGTACAGTTATTAAAAAAAATAATTAAAAAAAACATAATTCAGCTAACCTACCACCTGATGTGTATGGTAACTGAATTAGGAAGGATATCAAATTTTACCATGTGACACATTGTTCTTGTGTAAGAACCAATAAAGTGAGCTTGCACTAACAACACTGTTGTTGCTTTTTCCCACATTGAAATCTCTCAGTCCTAAAAATGATTCTGTCTTGTGGAATTCAATGATCCACCCGCTGCTCAACATGACCATCAAAGGAGCCATCTGGTACCAAGGTAAGACTACCTGCACAGGTATCAGACGGTCGGTATAGCCATGTGTAGTGGGGCTTTCATTCTCTGCCCAAATTAGACTGGCCCCAATGCTTGGTTTGGGCCGGGCAGTAATTTCTCAACATTCCGCCAGGCAGAGATCAGGTCGGGTTTATGCCTATTTCTTTAGGAACTGACGATTTGTTAGGTTTAACTGCGCTTGGCTTTCTGTTGCTCCACCTCCTCTGAGTAGCCTACGCTCTGCTGCTCCCGAGAGTTTGGTGCTCTCAATAACTGAACAGTATATTCCAACAGCGCTCAGAATTTACGATCAATCCAGTTTGTGCCAGAGTGTGTTTTGGCACAAGTGACTATTTACTAATGCACCCCCTCACACAAATGTCTGTAACCACACTGAAAAGACGTTAGTTGACTTTAGCTTTTTTTAACATTGGAAAATTAGGGGTTTTAATCTGGCTCAGGCCCAATCCTGCTGTTGCGGTTTGGGCTTCAGCCAGACTTGGACAGAAACTGTGGGTTCATGTAGGGTCGAGCCTGATTATGTCACGCATCTGTAATATTTGTCTTGATTTCAGGTGAGGCAAATACGTACTATCATAAAGACAAGTACGCCTGCACCTTCCCTGCTATGATCGATGACTGGAGGAAGTCGTTTCACAATGGCTCAGGGGGAAAAACGGCGATAGACTTCCCTTTTGGATTTGTCCAGGTATGTTAGTATTAGTGTTTTAGTTTAATTTGCATAATAGAAACAACACATTTGAAACTGAGAGTCAAGTTTTTGAAAACTACTTCACAGAATTAGTAAATTTCTGACGTTGGTGCCCCCTTGTGGTTGTGTTAAAGAGGAGACAATGCGTGCTGCTATTTGAAACTAAGTAGGTAAAATAAACCATTAATGCTTTTGCAAACATCTTTTGCAGTATTGTCAAACTGTTCCACTTTTTATCTGTATTTGCAGCTGTCCACAGACAATAACAACTCTGTCAGTGTATTCACTCCGATTGTCCGCTGGCACCAAACGGCAGACTTCGGCTATGTCCCGAATGATCGGATGCCGAATACCTTCATGGCCGTGGCTTTGGATTTACCAGATCCAGATTCACCCCTTCGCCCGTAAGGATTGTGTTTACGTGTTCTTATAGCATATGAAATCTGTGCACCACCGAGGAGCATTACACTTTGCTCATGGAGGTATTTCTTAACTTGTACCACTAGATGTCCTAACAACTCATTTTTTTGACATTTAAACAGATTATATTTAGACTGTTGGAGGAGTCCAGAAGTAAGGAAATCCTCAGAAAATCATGACATTTAATTTAAAATTAAGTATTGTTGGAAAAAATATTGAGTATAAGAGACATTTGAAATCGTTAATCACATTTTCCATTAACTAAATTATATTTTAAAATGCTGCTGAAATGTGTGGCACTGTGCACTGTGTACTATGCAGGTTGCACATTATCCTACAAAACATGACAACAAATAACATTATTGAAAACAATATTCTCCAGGAAAATAAATCTTTAGGAATTCTACCTTTTTAGAATTCCAGGTAAAACCAACTCTAAATTTGGGACATACTGTGTGGTGCTATTGTTTAACTTATTAGGCTATATTTATTTTAATGATTTTTATTAGAGCAAATGGCATAAATCACACCTATTGAAATGCCTCTGCTCCGGCTTCCAGTTAGTCTTTGGATAGATTTAAGATCCTTGCAAACATCTATAAAACTTTTCATGGACTTGTCCCTGATATGCTGCCAAGACCCAGCAAGTCCCTGGCATTATTCTCACATCAACAGACTTTTGTAATGTACTGAAGACTGGAAAACCAACAGGGAGACAGCTTTCACCTGTGTTTGTCTTCATGTAGAGTATGCATATGATGATGTGACCTGCTTTTGTATGTCGTGTGATGAGTATGAGTACTGTATTGACTTTCAACCTCCCTATCCGGTCTTGCCAACTGGCTCACCCACTATGTTTGTTAAAATGATTAGTGTTTTTTTTGTGTGGTTTGTTTCAGGATCCATCCTAGAGACAAGCAGGATGTAGCCTACAGACTGACACTGGGAGCAAGGGCAGTGGCTTATAATGAGAAGGGCGTGGCCTTCCAAGGACCTTTCCCCAAACCAATTCTGTATAAAGGAACGCAAGTCATCGTTAACTACAACCAGGAAATCTCTGTCAACAAGTCTGTTCACATCTTTGAGGTAAGACCAGTCAGTGTGAGTTAAGGCTAGATTTTGGACACCGTAATATTGTAAGTGTTGCCCTTTCCTGGTTTTAGAGACTGTGTTACAGTAAAGGGATTTCATTTAATGAACTTATCAGGCTGATCTAGCTGTTCTATTATTTGCCTTTACCCACTTAGTCACATTAGTACGGAGCCCCTAAAGTCCCCAAAAAAGAAAAAAAAACAAGTCCATATCAAGTTTCCTGCATCAAACACTGCCGCCCACTCTCCGTCACTCGCACAGTTCCGAAATTCGTTGTACTACAAAAGCTTGAAATGAACATTCAACTCTTTGTTTTTTATTGAAAATATGTCACTGTCTTCATTCATTAGGCTATGTATAATTTCTCTAGCAGCAAACACATTTAAAGGAGACGCTTGTCAGGTCTTTGTACGTGCGCTGTCCATGGTGCTGAAATCCCCGCTCCTGCTGACAGCAGACTGGGGGAGAAAAAAAAGACATATTAGGCTACATTATAATTCATTATTCGTTATTAGTGAGGATCATTTTAGATGTTGCTTACTGTTTATAGCCTGTACTATTTACAACATCAGCATATAGTTTGTATTCACAAAATACAGTTTGATATTCAAGCTGATGCGCTGGAAAACTGAGAGCAGAGAGCCAATGCTGCCTGGCAGCGCTGTAATGTAACCTCGTCTATAAATAGTACACAGCCATGGTACTGACTCAGACAGTGACCTGTCTGAGCTTTCAGCGTGGGAAATAATTGTGTGTCAAGCGCACGTTTTAGTATCTTGTGTGCTCGATTTAGCTTATCTCGTGCGCACAAGATACTATCTGGAGCGCACGAGATAGTTTTTTTTTTTCTTTTTTGGGGACTTTAGGGACTCCGTACATTAGCGATGTGAATGTAGCAGTTTTCTTGGTATCATCTGGCTCTGGTGTGAGTCAAGTCCCACATTCACCTGCTGGCTATAACAATGCCAACACCAACTCAGTTTTAATGAGCATCAAATATACTTGATGTTTGCTCTGATTATTTTTTTTAACAAGCTTAATTCTTGCTAAATAAATAAATAAGAGCATTTTCTTTTTCCTTCTATCAAGATCTGTTGCACAGAGACTCAAGTTTCATGTGGGTCTAAGTCTCACTGGGTTCCGGCTCCCATCGTGTGGAGTAATAAGACCTCTGTCGAGTTGTCTACGCGTTGTAAGCCTTCTCAAGAAGTGGGTGCCCTCCGTTACGCATGGAGCGCCAGCCCCTGCCTCTTCAAAGCCTGTCCAATCTACAGCGCCGATAAGAGTTTGCCTGCGCCTCCTTTTATTTTCAACCGCTATTCACCCTAAGGAAAGGAGAGAAGGAAACTGTAAGATGACAAAGTGATGTAGTGATAAAGTGCCTTTTTGTTTCTTTAGGTCAAAACTTTGCCATACAATCTTAAAGGGAATGTTTTTTTGTTTTTTTTTAGACTTGACTGTCAAGTTTTTTTTCTCTTTACAATCAGTATGGGTGAGTTCTAGGTAGAGTGGGGCAGTGCCAGATCCTATGAATCGTCAAGCAGTAAGCAACACTTACAATTCATGGCATCTGGATACCAAACTTATCTCAACATTTATTTTACCTTCTTTTTTACCACAGTAGTCAGGTTTTGTACAGCATCCAGTGTGTCTCATCAGAATGGAGAATACCATTAGACTAAGGCTGCTATGTCTTAGGTTGTAATGTCTGGCAGTTTTAGTAGTTAGTCTGGCTGGAGACTCACCTTCCATTTTATAGATTTATTGAAGCTTATAAACGCTTGTAGCAGATGGTTATATATTATTTTGGTTTCATCGTTTATCCTGTTTGAAGTGTATGCTGGTACAACCACTGCCAATAATTGCTGTAAATAGAAAAGCATGACAAACGTTGTATTTGAACAAAACTCTGGATTTTTTTTAAGTTTACAACAGAAATGAATCTTTATGATTTTACAATTTGAACAAATAAATGACAGCTCAGCGACTTTTGGTGGGTGTTGTGTTACTTTCAAACCTGATGCTTTTGCTTAAGAGTAAAATGGATGGATTCACAATAAAATCATTGATTTATCAAACGTGGTCTGTTGTTTGAATTGGGGGAAAAAATCTGTAATGTGTTGGTATCATACTTTAAGTTGCAGCTCTAACAGTTCATACCAATGCAACAGTGTGCTATGTACCAAAGTGATGGTGTATGGGAAAGAATAAACCTTTTTAGTAAACTACTTTACTTCAACTGTGGCTCAGTTTCTAAAATTCAGCACATTTTTATCCACACAAAAATTCATATGTCAGTACAGAGGTGATGGGTTTATGGTTACTATTGGCACCTAAGTGCAAAGCTAACTCACCAGCAACATCCAGTATATTAGCATGCTGGCACACATCCCCAACACTGATTGAGACTTACAAGATTATGACATACAATAAATAGCATCGTTTGAGTTACTGTATGCCGCTGTTTACTGAATCACTAACTCAGGAAGGAGTATAAAAGAAAACCTTGTCTATGATGTTTCCAAGTAAGAATCAAAGGTCACGAGGATTGTGTGATGTCAGGCTTTCAGAATCAGGAGCTGAAGTACGAGGTAGAGGGCTTCATGTTGGAGGAGGTCAGGTGGTGCTGATGAGAGGAGCTAGGAGACTGCGGTGCCTGTCCTGGGTAAAGACAGATAGATAAATAGTAGAGAAAGTTACTGTCAGTGCTGTGTGATCATCATGTCAGCATTAGCAAATGATAACAAAACCACAGTTTCTTTAAAATACTTGCCCTTTGGACATACTTTTACTTTGAAATCCTAAAACTTACATACTGCAACTCCTGTATAGGAGTACACTTTTATGTTTCTGCTGCCCGTTCCACTTACATGTATGATTTTTACAGCAGAGGCTGGAAGGAGCAGTTGGTGGGGTGAGGACAGTTATTCACAAAAACTCTAGCAGAGCAAAGTGAAACTGAGTTATTCACTGCTTTGCTCAGACATTCTGACAGCACAAGCCCAGCTGTTATACCTAAAGGCAACCCTGGTTCATATTTAGCATGTTTGATGGACGCATTGGAACCAGGGTAGCCTGCATGCAATAGTCAACATCCTCTAAATGTAACATGCACAACAAAACATGAGGTCATCTACACTACAGCCAAGCTAAGAACATCACCAGTTTAGAAAACTGATAATTAACCTGTTATGTGCTCTGTCTTGAGGTTCTCATCAAAGCCCTGGTGTCTCTGGTAGGCCTCAAAGTTGACTGAAGCATCGTCCTCTGACAGGCTGCGAGGAACCTGGCCGTCACCAGGGCGACACACCTCAAAACATATCCAGCGGTAGCTTAATAAACAAAGTGAAACAAGACATCTATTAATTAATAAATCTATAGTCACAGTGGCTGTAAACTGGCTGAACCCATGTATGGAGAGTGTATTGACATAAAATATTAGATAAATATAAATTCAGCATGTTTCTGTGACTTGGNTATGGAGAGTGTATTGACATAAAATATTAGATAAATATAAATTCAGCATGTTTCTGTGACTTGGAAATGTTACTCCTGTTGTGTTTTCCTATTAAGTAAAGGTCTGAATGATTTAATATTGTGGTTTACACCTCATCCAGACATATTATCATCTTAATGTTTTACATCTGGGAAAACAGGTCGGAAAATATGTTTCAGTTTATATCCTGAGCCCGAACTGGAGATGGTATTCTGCTGCGGAGAGCCGAGGAAAGACTGTGCGGTGAAGGCCTGCAGGGCCTGCTGCCTCTCCTCATCAGTCTGTGAGGAAACAGAGGGCGGAGAGGGAGACGGAGATCTGTTCATGTGCACCAGGAGTACCTGAGAATAACACTTGTGTGGCCTTCAGGATGGATGAAAATACAGACATAAATGTAAAGGATAAAATAACACTGATGGA
>NC_065507.1:9920862-9924818 GCF_006386435.1 Epinephelus moara | reverse complement strand
GTTAAGAAACATTTTCCTTTTTGCTCAAATATAACTTCAGGTACAGTGTTGAAATAAATAAGTAAAAAAGGCATACATAAATAAAAACATGGATAAATAAAATAATAATTCTTGATGTATAGCATTTGTGGGTAATTTCTTGAATAGACAAAAAAGTAAAAATATCTCCAGTGGAATATTCACACAGGTCTTCAGGATGCGCCCGCCGGTAAGCGCGGACACGCGCATCTTCGGCACGCGGACACGCGCCTTGTCAGTTTGAAGCGGCAGAGTGCAGCAGTGAGAGCTCCGCAGTTCAGTTTAACACGGACAATTAACAACTTTCTTCTTCTCTCTTTTGATGTGTGTGCGTGAATGATTAAGGTGAGAAGCCGCCCATGTTTCACTTCCTCACATCGCCCAAGCTGTGAGTTGCACATGTGCGTGTGTGTTCACTGCTGATGTTACACGATGTCAATTACATGGCGCAGGGAATTTCACCGGCGTTTTAAATCGGCATATTTTAGACTGACCGGCCGGTGGGAAGTCATGGCCGATCACGTGAAAACCGGCCCGATTCCGAGCACTGCCGATAACATGGCCGATCACGTGAAAACCGGCCCGATTCCGAGCACTGCCGATAAATTGGTGCAAGTCTATTTTAACGCGAAATATGTTCAACTGCCTCTGTGTTAGAAGCTGTTTCACAAATGCTGTAAGAGGGCTGTGGTAGGACTTGACGGCTGTGTCAATTAGCAGTCAATATGATGTGGGATAGGCAAGACTTTAGGAGACAAATTAAAAGTAAATCCATGGAAAAGAAAAGAACAAAGCATTCACTACAGAGTATTTGTCTCATATATATCTATTGTGTGAGATGTGAGTAGCAGCACACAGAGGCTGTGCGTACTCCCCTGAGTCTTGGGCTTACATCAAGATAAATGTCCTATTTCAAATTTCAAATGTTATCACTGGCCTTTGAAGGGGTTTGTAATTAACACGGTAGGTGAACATGGAAAGCTGCAGGGTAAGGGGATATAATTTCATGTCTCACTCATGTATTTAGTTCCTCTACATCTTACTATAAATGTACCCTGGTCGCAGGTCATGGCTGATCACGTGAAAACTGCCCCAATTCCGAGCACTACCGATAAATCAGTGCAAGTCTAGTAAAAACACTGAATGAGGCAGTTTCACGTTACAAATCGTTGTTTCTCTGACACTTGTTTGGCTCATTGCAGATGGGCCGCTGCCCTAGCACGTGCTAATGTGTGCACGCCTTTTTCTCAGACAACTTAATATCAAGATGTTCAGGTGTTTTGAGCCAAATTATCTGCAGAGGTGTCTTTCTGACCTAAACAAACAGACCTGATGATTTATAACAGCAAAAAAAAGTCAGTGATTTTCCACTGCTGTTAGAAGTCGAGGGTCTGATAACTGTGGTGGTCAAAAACGTGAAAATGTTTGGTTTTTCCATTTTGAGCTACTGTTGAAACATGGCGGTGCAACATGGCGGACTCCATTGTTGAGGGCCCGCTCCCTATGTAGATATAAATTGGTCATTCTAAGATAACAAAAACACTAGTGTTCTTATTTTCAGGTTATTACAAATTAAAGAAAACATTAGATTCCATTTCTACCAATATGTCCCGCTAAATACGACACACTGGACCTTGTAAATCATATAATAATTCATACACCACCAACAGAACAACAAATGGTATAGTCAGATAATTCAACACACCTTTTAATTAAATCTCTTTATTATCAGCGTGCCTGTTGCCATCTACGGGCCTAAAAAGTACACAAGACATTAATGTCTTGTGGTTGCTATGGCAACGGCTATTCAAGAGTTGACATCATCTATTGTAGTAAACCAGTGTGCTGTTTTCTTGTTTGTCTTTTGTGCCGATCTTTTATTTTTTTTGAGTGAGTCATCTTCTCAAACACAGACAACTTGAGATGTTTACACACTTTCTGAAATGTTTTTGAATAAATGAAACTCACATTGGACAAACTTTCCAAATGTAGACACCAGATCACTTCTCAGCCAGCATCATGCTGCCAGTTGCATAATGACTCAAACTTGGGTAACACCAACAACAAGATAAACAAAACAAAAAAGTAAAACACAGCTGGAAATGACAGATCACATCTATAGATGACACCCACATCCTCTAGCCTACACCCTCAGTGCAGCAACTACTTGTGAAACTTTAAAAACTAACATAATTGCATAGTTTTTCACATCTTCCCCTTTAGATGCCCAACACAGCATACTACTATGAGGTGAATCTCTATGAAGGCCAAAGTAATTAACATCTATAGACTAAAATAACAGCATGAAAAATGAAAAGCAGGTGTAACATTCATTATCCAGCAGTTTACCAGCCAGGTGTTCATTTACCCAAGTGTTTTATGCGTTTGCCTGTAGTAAAGACAAATGAACAGGCTGTGTTCTGTTGGCATGATATTTAACACAAAACCTCAACACTTAGATATAAGTGATGGATATAGGCCGGAGAACAAGAAAGCTGCTGGTCGGGGCGTGAAGCAGTGAGAGAACAGTACAGAAATGCGCTCATGGGGTATATTTATAGTAAGATGTAGAGGAACGACATAGGCCTACATGAGTGAGACATGAAATTATATCCCCTTACCCTGCAGCTTTCCATGTTCACCTACCGTGTTAATTACAAACCCCTTCAAAGGCCAGTGATAACATTTGAAATTTGAAATAGGACATTTATCTTGGTGTAAGCCCAAGACTCAGGGGAGTACGCACAGCCTCTGTGTGCTGCTACTCACATCTCACACAATAGATATACAGTATATGAGACAAATACTCTGTAGTGAATGCTTTGTTCTTTTCTTTTCCATGGATTTACTTTTAATTTGTCTCCTAAAGTCTTGCCTATCCCACATCATATTGACTGCTAATTGACACAGCCGTCAAATCCTACCACAGCCCTCTTACAGCATTTGTGAAACAGCTTCTAACACAGAGGCAGTTGAACATATTTCGCGTTAAAATAGACTTGCACCGATTTATCGGCAGTGCTCGGAATCGGCTGGTTTTCATGTGATCGGCCGTGACCTGCCACCAGCCGGTCAGTCTAAAATATGCAGATTTAAAATGCTGGTCAAATTCCTGGCGCGCCACATGATTGACATTGTGTAATATCAGCAGCGCACACACACGCACATGTGCAACTCACAGCGTGGGCGATGTGAGAAAGTGAAACATGGGCGGCTTCTCGCACACGCACATACATCAAAAGAGAGAAGAAGAAAGTTGTTAATTGTCTGTGTTAAGATGATTTCTACCATGTTTGCAATTTTGAGCCGTCATGCTTTTATTTTGAAGATGCGCAGTCAGATTGTGACGTAATACAACAAATAAAAGACTGGCTCACAAACATTGAAGTGTCAGTTAGTGACAGAGTTTTCTGTCTGTTACACGATATGTCGCTTAACATATCAACCAACTGACTTAATAGTTTCTGACAGAGTTGTTTCCAGCTTTAGGTTTACGTGTGTTGTCTTCATCTTCCTGTCATGGCGATAACTCTGTGTGTTGTTTTGATATTTGTAGCTGCCATTCACAGATGTGGTGAGTACCGGGTGCCAAACTGTTTGTCGGCGTTTAACTGCTGTGCACTGAGGTTTAATGGTAACGTCACAGCTCGCTAAAATATAAGCTAGCTGAATATTTTAGCTTGCCAAAACCATAAGCCAGCTCTATTTGTGTTTCTATTTCTGACTAACCTCCTTTAATGTGTTTTTAATCTGTCTTCATTCTCTAAATATTGTTCTCTTTGCATTGTTTTTGAGCACTGAATTGTTTGTGTGTCTATGTGTAGAGGGGGACCTGAGCTTTGCCTCCTACTATGGGGACCACATGGTGCTTCAGAAGTCTCCAGAGAGAGCTGTGCTGTGGGGCTATGGCTGTGATGGAGCACAGGTGACCCTCATCC
>NC_065507.1:9810727-9920653 GCF_006386435.1 Epinephelus moara | reverse complement strand
TTAAGAAACATTTTCCTTTTTGCTCAAATATAACTTCAGGTACAGTATTAAAATAAGTAAGTAAAAAAGGCATACATAAATAGAAACATGGATAAATAAAATAATAATTCTTGGTGTATAGCATTTGTGGGTAATTTCTTGAACAGACAAAAAAGTAAAAATATCTCCTGTGGAATATTCACACAGGTCTTCAGGACGCGCCCGCCAGTAAGTGCGCGGACACGCGCATCTTCGGCACGCGGACACGCACCTTGTCAGTTTCAAGCGGCAGAGTGCAGCAGTGAGAGCTCCGCAGTTCAGTTTAACACGGACAATTAACAACTTTCTTCTTCTCTCTTTTTTTGTGTGTGCGTGAATGATTAAGGTGAGAAGCCGCCCATGTTTCACTTCCTCACATCGCCCAAGCTGTGAGTTGCACATATGCGTGTGTGTTCACTAATGATGTTACACGATGTCAATTATGCGACTAACCGGCCGGTCGCAGGTCATGGCCAATCATGTGAAAACCAGCCCGATTCCGATCCCTGCCCATAAATCGCAGTCTTATCGGCAGTGCTCGGAATCGGGCCAATCGGTCAAATTCCCTGTGCACCGCATGATTGACATCGTGTAACATCAGCAGCGCACGCACATGTGCAACTGGCAATGTGAGGAAGTGAAACATGGGCAGTTGCTCACCTTAATCATTCACACTCACACATCAAAAGAGAGAAGAAGAAAGTTGTTAAATGTCCGTGTTAAACTGAACTGCGGAGCTCTCACTGCTGCACTGTGCCGCTCCAAACTGACAACGCGCGTGCCCACATGCCGAAGATGCGCGTGTCCGCGCGCTTACTGGCGGGCGCGTCCTGAAGACCTGTGTGAATATTCCACAGGAGATATTTTTACTTTTTTGTCTATTCAAGAAATTACCCACAAATGCTATACACCAAGAATTATTATTTTATTCATCCATGTTTCTATTTATGTATGCCTTTTTTACTTATTTATTTTAATACTGTACCTGAAGTTATATTTGAGCAAAAAGGAAAATGTTTCTTAACAGTTTAAGAAATATGTCACTGTTTTTGTTTGTTTGAGATGATTATTGAAAGCTGGTTGTATCTTGGTTAAATGTTCTAATAAAGCAAAGATGGTAGAATTTTCTGAATGCTAGACAGAGGTGCTTCACTGCCTCCTTCCTTATCTCCTTCAGCATAGGGTTCATTAGAAAGAGCCTTTACAAGACTGAAGGAGCTAATAACGTCCCACAATTTAACATTAAAGCACAATCAAGTCGACATGAATGGTGTTCACTGAGTTGTGTGGTGGTCTTTAAGTTATTATATGCATAGTCTTATAGTCAGATCTACGCCTTGAATGTATGTTTTATGTATTTGTGTTGCTTCTTATAAACGTACTCTGTTCAACACAGTAGATTTTATATGCTTATTCTGTTATTATATTGCTTTTTAATGTATTTTTATATTTAGTATTTACTCTGTTTGGAGCCTCTCAGTTCTTGTGTAACTGAAGTGAGAATACACAAATGTACAAGATCAGTATAAAGGTATTAATCATAACACAGAAGTCTGTCTTTCAAGAATAAGGGACGTTTTCAGCCAGATGATGTTTTTAATTTAACATTTTTGAAACTAAATGATAAGTACAGTAGTAGATTTGTAGGCCAAAGTTATATTCATCTTGCATAAGTTTAACAATTACTTTCATGCAGTCATGCTAACANTTCAAGAATAAGGGACGTTTTCAGCCAGATGATGTTTTTAATTTAACATTTTTGAAACTAAATGATAAGTACAGTAGTAGATTTGTAGGCCAAAGTTATATTCATCTTGCATAAGTTTAACAATTACTTTCATGCAGTCATGCTAACAAGGATTCATGTCAATAAATTTGAGTGGACAGGAGGGTGAGCGTGAGGCACCACTGTCAACATGACAACCATTTTGTTTCACTTCTGTGCATGGCAGCCTATATTCCTTTTTTCATTTTAATTACAACCTTGATGAAGAAGTAATGCATTTCATCAGGTTCTCCATGATTTTATAGATTCTTTTATCACTGCAGTTGTCTTTTTCAAAGTCCTTTTGAATTCTCCTCCACATCTTTCCTTCACTCCACAATGGTTTTAATCAAGGTAAAGAAAAAGTGGTTTGGAAAGGAGACTGTTTTTGACTGCAGCCCATGTATCTATGGCTGTTTTTTAGGAATCTGGCGAGTCACCCTCGACCCTGTTGAAGCTGGTGGTCCCTACAATGTGACAGCAGTCACCAAGGACAGCAGTGCCACTCTGACAGATGTGCTGTTTGGAGATATTTGGCTGTGTGGGGGGCAGAGCAACATGTGGTTTAACATGTCTATGGTAGGTGGAGTCAGGTGAACATCTGTCTTCTGATGAGCTCATTCACTGTAACAAAAACGTGCAATAGAAGTCTGTCTGTAGGGTCAAATCTCGAAAGAAAACACTTTCACTTATATTACATACACAGCATAGGAGTAAGTATTAAAGTGGTGCAACAGATTTGGTTTCAGATAGCTGTAATTGTCAAAGATTTCACATAGGTGGCATAAAGGACTTTCAATGTAATATGTATGTATGTGTGTAAGTATGTATTCGTATTTTGTTGTTAAATGATCTCTTCATTATTCATTCTCCAATAGGTTTTCAATGCATCAGAGGAGCTGAAACTCTCAGAGAAGTATCCTGATGTGAGGTTTTTTATGGCGGCTTTGAACCAGAGTAAAACTGAGCTGCTTGATTTGACTGACGTGGAAATTCCCTGGTCTGTGGCCCCAACAAGTACGTCAAAAATGTATTTATTAACTCATAGGGTTGTTGAGACGTGTTTGCAGCTAAAGATGTAGGTTAGAGATATTGAACTTGAACTGAGCCACTTCTATTTGCTGTGTAATGTAAACATGCATCCATTCCACAAGGTCCTAAATCCAAGCTAGTTTCTTGTTCAGGTGACAGCACAGGACTCCTTAGTTCTGTATATTGTAATCAAATTTGATATATTAAACAACACATATGAACCATGTTGCTGTTTGTTTGTGGGCATACAACCACCCACTTGCATTGTGCTGATGGACTGATTAACAGGCAGGTGTATTTTCAGATCTGGAAGGTTTCTCTGCAGTCTGCTGGCTCTATGGACGTTACTTGTACGACATGCTTAAGTACCCCATAGGACTGGTGGAGTCGTGCTGGGAAGGCACACCTGTCGAAGTCTGGTCATCTGCAAGAGCACTGCTGCGGTGTGGACAAGACTTTGCCGGGTACAGTTATTAAAAAAAATAATTAAAAAAAACATAATTCAGCTAACCTACCACCTGATGTGTATGGTAACTGAATTAGGAAGGATATCAAATTTTACCATGTGACACATTGTTCTTGTGTAAGAACCAATAAAGTGAGCTTGCACTAACAACACTGTTGTTGCTTTTTCCCACATTGAAATCTCTCAGTCCTAAAAATGATTCTGTCTTGTGGAATTCAATGATCCACCCGCTGCTCAACATGACCATCAAAGGAGCCATCTGGTACCAAGGTAAGACTACCTGCACAGGTATCAGACGGTCGGTATAGCCATGTGTAGTGGGGCTTTCATTCTCTGCCCAAATTAGACTGGCCCCAATGCTTGGTTTGGGCCGGGCAGTAATTTCTCAACATTCCGCCAGGCAGAGATCAGGTCGGGTTTATGCCTATTTCTTTAGGAACTGACGATTTGTTAGGTTTAACTGCGCTTGGCTTTCTGTTGCTCCACCTCCTCTGAGTAGCCTACGCTCTGCTGCTCCCGAGAGTTTGGTGCTCTCAATAACTGAACAGTATATTCCAACAGCGCTCAGAATTTACGATCAATCCAGTTTGTGCCAGAGTGTGTTTTGGCACAAGTGACTATTTACTAATGCACCCCCTCACACAAATGTCTGTAACCACACTGAAAAGACGTTAGTTGACTTTAGCTTTTTTTAACATTGGAAAATTAGGGGTTTTAATCTGGCTCAGGCCCAATCCTGCTGTTGCGGTTTGGGCTTCAGCCAGACTTGGACAGAAACTGTGGGTTCATGTAGGGTCGAGCCTGATTATGTCACGCATCTGTAATATTTGTCTTGATTTCAGGTGAGGCAAATACGTACTATCATAAAGACAAGTACGCCTGCACCTTCCCTGCTATGATCGATGACTGGAGGAAGTCGTTTCACAATGGCTCAGGGGGAAAAACGGCGATAGACTTCCCTTTTGGATTTGTCCAGGTATGTTAGTATTAGTGTTTTAGTTTAATTTGCATAATAGAAACAACACATTTGAAACTGAGAGTCAAGTTTTTGAAAACTACTTCACAGAATTAGTAAATTTCTGACGTTGGTGCCCCCTTGTGGTTGTGTTAAAGAGGAGACAATGCGTGCTGCTATTTGAAACTAAGTAGGTAAAATAAACCATTAATGCTTTTGCAAACATCTTTTGCAGTATTGTCAAACTGTTCCACTTTTTATCTGTATTTGCAGCTGTCCACAGACAATAACAACTCTGTCAGTGTATTCACTCCGATTGTCCGCTGGCACCAAACGGCAGACTTCGGCTATGTCCCGAATGATCGGATGCCGAATACCTTCATGGCCGTGGCTTTGGATTTACCAGATCCAGATTCACCCCTTCGCCCGTAAGGATTGTGTTTACGTGTTCTTATAGCATATGAAATCTGTGCACCACCGAGGAGCATTACACTTTGCTCATGGAGGTATTTCTTAACTTGTACCACTAGATGTCCTAACAACTCATTTTTTTGACATTTAAACAGATTATATTTAGACTGTTGGAGGAGTCCAGAAGTAAGGAAATCCTCAGAAAATCATGACATTTAATTTAAAATTAAGTATTGTTGGAAAAAATATTGAGTATAAGAGACATTTGAAATCGTTAATCACATTTTCCATTAACTAAATTATATTTTAAAATGCTGCTGAAATGTGTGGCACTGTGCACTGTGCACTATGCAGGTTGCACATTATCCTACAAAACATGACAACAAATAACATTATTGAAAACAGTATTCTCCAGGAAAATAAATCTTTAGGAATTCTACCTTTTTAGAATTCCAGGTAAAACCAACTCTAAATTTGGGAGATACTGTGTGGTGCTATTGTTTAACTTATTAGACTATATTTATTTTAATGATTTTTATTAGAGCAAATGGCATAAATCACACCTATTCAAACATTTCTGCTCCGGCTTCCAGTTAGTCTTTGGATAGATTTAAGATCCTTGCAAACATCTATAAAACTTTTCATGGACTTGTCCCTGATATGCTGCCAAGACCCAGCAAGTCCCTGGCATTATTCTCACATCAACAGACTTTTGTAATGTACTGAAGACTGGAAAACCAACAGGGAGACAGCTTTCACCTGTGTTTGTCTTCATGTAAAGTATACATATGATGATGTGACCTGCTTTTGTATGTCGTGTGATGAGTATGAGTACTGTATTGACTTTCAACCTCCCTATGCGGTCTTCCCAACTGGCTCACCCACTATGTTTGTTAAAATGATTAGTGTTTTTTTTTTGTGGTTTGTTCAGGATCCATCCTAGAGACAAGCAGGATGTAGCCTACAGACTGACACTGGGAGCAAGGGCAGTGGCTTATAATGAGAAGGGCGTGGCCTTCCAAGGACCTTTCCCCAAACAAATTCTGTATAAAGGAACGCATGTCATCGTTAACTACGACCAGGAAATCTCTGTCAACAAGTCTGATCACATCTTTGAGGTAAGACCAGTCAGTGTGAGTTAAGGCTAGATTTTGGATACCGTAATATTGTAAGTGTTGCCCTTTCCTGGTTTTAGAGACTGTGTTACAGTAAAGTGATTTCATTTAATGAACTTATCAGGCTGATCTAGCTGTTCTATTATTTGCCTTTGCCCACTTAGTCACAGTCTCCACATTAGCGATGTGGATGTAGCAGTTTTCTTGGGATCATCTGGCTCTGGTGTGAGTCAAGTCCCACATTCACCTGCTGGCTATAACAATGCCAACACCAACTCAATTTTAATGAGTATCAAATATACTTGATGTTTGCTCTGATCATTTTTTTAACAAGCTTAATTCTTGCTAAATAAATAAGAACATTTTCTTTTTCCTTCTATCAAGATCTGTTGCACAAAGACTCAAGTTTCATGTGGGTCTAAGCCTCACTGGGTTCCGGCTCCCATCGTGTGGAGTAATAAGACCTCTGTCAAGTTGTCTACGCGTTGTAAGCCTTCTCAAGAAGTGGGTGCCCTCCGTTACGCATGGAGCGCCAGCCCCTGCCTCTTCAAAGCCTGTCCAATCTACAGCGCCGATAAGAGTTTGCCTGCGCCTCCTTTTATTTTCAACCACTGTTCACCCTAAGGAAAGGAGAGAAGGAAACTGTAAGATGACAAAGTGATGTAGTGATAAAGTGCCTTTTTGTTTCTTTAGGTCAAAACTTTGCCATACAATCTTAAAGGGAATGTTTTTTTGTTTTTTTTTAGACTTGACTGTCAAGTTTTTTTTCTCTTTACAATCAGTATGGGTGAGTTCTAGGTAGAGTGGGGCAGTGCCAGATCCTATGAATCGTCAAGCAGTAAGCAACACTTACAATTCATGGCATCTGGATACCAAACTTATCTCAACATTTATTTTACCTTCTTTTTTACCACAGTAGTCAGGTTTTGTACAGCATCCAGTGTGTCTCATCAGAATGGAGAATACCATTAGACTAAGGCTGCTATGTCTTAGGTTGTAATGTCTGGCAGTTTTAGTAGTTAGTCTGGCTGGAGACTCACCTTCCATTTTATAGATTTATTGAAGCTTATAAACGCTTGTAGCAGATGGTTATATATTATTTTGGTTTCATCGTTTATCCTGTTTGAAGTGTATGCTGGTACAACCACTGCCAATAATTGCTGTAAATAGAAAAGCATGACAAACGTTGTATTTGAACAAAACTCTGGATTTTTTTTAAGTTTACAACAGAAATGAATCTTTATGATTTTACAATTTGAACAAATAAATGACAGCTCAGCGACTTTTGGTGGGTGTTGTGTTACTTTCAAACCTGATGCTTTTGCTTAAGAGTAAAATGGATGGATTCACAATAAAATCATTGATTTATCAAACGTGGTCTGTTGTTTGAATTGGGGGAAAAAATCTGTAATGTGTTGGTATCATACTTTAAGTTGCAGCTCTAACAGTTCATACCAATGCAACAGTGTGCTATGTACCAAAGTGATGGTGTATGGGAAAGAATAAACCTTTTTAGTAAACTACTTTACTTCAACTGTGGCTCAGTTTCTAAAATTCAGCACATTTTTATCCACACAAAAATTCATATGTCAGTACAGAGGTGATGGGTTTATGGTTACTATTGGCACCTAAGTGCAAAGCTAACTCACCAGCAACATCCAGTATATTAGCATGCTGGCACACATCCCCAACACTGATTGAGACTTACAAGATTATGACATACAATAAATAGCATCGTTTGAGTTACTGTATGCCGCTGTTTACTGAATCACTAACTCAGGAAGGAGTATAAAAGAAAACATTGTCGATAAGTGATGTTTCCAAGTAAGAATCAAAGGTCATGAGGATTGTGCGATGTCAGGCTTTCAGAATCAGGAGCTGAAGTACGAGGTAGAGGGCTTCATGTTGGAGGAGGTCAGGTGGTGCTGATGAGAGGAGCTAGGAGACTGCGGTGCCTGTCCTGGGTAAAGACAGATAGATAAATAGTAGAGAAAGAGTTACTGTCAATGCTGTGTGATCATCATGTCAGCATTAGCAAATGATAACAAAACCACAATTTCTTTAAAATACTTGTCCTTTGGACATACTTTTACTTTGAAATCCTAAAACTCACATACCGCAACTCCTGTATAGGAGTACACTTTTATGTTTCTGCTGCCCGTTCCACTTACATGTATGATTTTTACAGCAGATGCTGGAAGGAGCAGTTGGTGGGGTGAGGACAGTTATTCACACAAACTCTAGCAGAGCAAAGTGAAACTGAGTTATTCACTGCTTTGCTCAGACATTCTGACAGCAGTTGTCGAGAAAGAGGACAGTTTTTATTTGTAACCCCACCAGGGGCTCTTACCTGTGACCCCTGAAAGAGGACAGTTTTTATTTGTAACCCCACCAGGGGCTCTTACCTGTGACCCCTGAGTCACAAGCCCAGCTGTTATACCTAAAGGCAACCCTGGTTCATATTTAGCATGTTTGATGGACACATTGGAACCAGGGTAGCCTGCATGCAATAGTCAACATCCTCTAAATGTAACATGCACAACAAAACATGAGGTCATCTACACTACAGCCAAGCTAAGAACATCACCAGTTTAGAAAACTGATAATTAACCTGTTATGTGCTCTGTCTTGATGTTCTCATCAAAGCCCTGGTGTCTCTGGTAGGCCTCAAAGTTGACTGAAGCATCGTCCTCTGACAGGCTGTGAGGAACCTGGCCGTCACCAGGGCGACACACCTCAAAACGTATCCAGCGGTAGCTTAATAAACAAAGTGAAAAAAGACATCTATTAATTAAGAAATCTATAGTCACAGTGGCTGTAAACTGGCTGAACCCATGTATGGAGAGTGTATTGACATAAAATATTAGATAAATATAAATTCAGCATGTTTCTGTGACTTGGAAATGTTACTCCTGTTGTGTTTTCCTATTAAGTAAAGGTCTGAATGATTTAATATTGTGGTTTACACCTCATCCAGACATATTATCATCTTAATGTTTTACATCTGGGAAAACAGGTCGGAAAATATGTTTCAGTTTATATTAATTACACTAATTAAAAGACCCATCTGTAAAATCCACTTATAGTCCTTGTCTGCGAGGCAAGTCCCCACATTTAATGGTTTTCCCAAAGTTACCACACAACCTACAGTAAGTGCTTGTTTTACTAATGAGAACATTATTAAACACAAGACTTGCTTTCTTACTTGCTACATTTGCGTGCTCCAGGACAACTCTGGATGAGATTCTGGATGGTGGGGTGTGAGAAGCCAAAGAAGTCAGCTCCTGATGGCACGATGGGCGCCACAGCCTTGGAACTAAGAAACATGTTGAAAGAGTTCATAATTGTAACAGTAAGTTTTAAAATAAAGCTCTGAGACATGGCTTTCTAAAAATATTTGCCTTACACATATGGTGGAGTTTTTCGAGACTGACACAAGTCATTGCAATCACAACGCAAGCCTTGAGTTGAACTTTGGTACCTGACAGACGCGATGGCCTTCAGAAGATTGGAGTGGCATGTCAGGGCCGAAGAGGCCACAATGGCATTCTGAGGATCTTCTTCAGGCACAATCTCAAACTTGGGGGAAAATATTGGATTGCATGTGTCAGTTAAGTTTCATCAAAACCATTTTATTCATTCCATTTCAAATGAACAAAACTTAATCAACAAGGCAGTATACAGTACTTTTGACTGACTTCAGTAACAACTGTGTGTGTGTACCTGTGGACCTGCTCCCCCGTCCTTGATTTGGCAGGTGTAGAGGCACTGCTGGTCAGGGTTTTTCATACTGGCAAAGACTCGAGTGCTGCAGAAGCCCACTGGGTAGATGGCACACTCATCATGGAACAACATTCTGTCTGTGATGATCTGGAGAGCAGTCAAAAAATTGCATTCGTTAAATTGCATTCAGTGGTTAGTGTTAGCTTTTAGAAAGGCTTTCACATCATCAACATTTTGTTGTGTTACAGACTTCATATTTATTTATTAAACCAGCATCTGATGGACGGATTAGAGAACATGTATGATTAATAATTGACTGACTAGCTTATCTTTTTTTTTCTTCTGAACTATAAATAGGATATAACGTGAGGCTGGATATCACAGGCTTTCCATGATTATACCATGGTGATAATAAAGCTGTGACATGTGACTCAAGCCAGACACTGACCTCTCCCAGGCTGTAGACTGTTAAACCTCCCAGTACGATGGGAAAGACAGGACGACCAGATGAGTCCAAAGGAATGGGCTGCACCAGTTTCCGAGACCCGTCTGCAAGCTTTCTCTTCTTGGTCATCTTCTTCGGAACTGAAGAAACATTTGAGGGTAAAATAATGGACCAACTGTCTTTAAAGGTGGATGTAAATCAAATCACATATATTTTCAATATGCATCTACATTAATACTTGGCAATACCCTGGCACTCACATTCCTCCTTTCCATTTTCTCTGCCTCGCTCTTTCCTTTCCTTCTTGGGTTTTTTAAGAGGTCCCTCTTCCCCTGTTGACACCACTGATGTCAGGTTATGCCCCCCAGACAGGCCTGAAGCCCCTGCAGGACCTGAGGTTAATGCTGCAGGCGGCACAGGGGGATGAGAGCTTGAGTTTGGTGTTGGCAGTAGCTCTCCTTCTGACAAAGACTGGTACTGCAACAACGACTTCAGTAAAAACCTGGAAATGAGTAGTACAAATGTGAATGAATCATTGTTTCTTTTTAAAGATGAAATTATGTGAAATGAGCAAACAAAATGGCACTTGACTATCATGGAGCTTCACTTTTTAACAACAGCACAGCCACATCCATTATGAACAAAAGTAAAAAAAAAAAAAAAGGATAAAGTGAGAGGAAGACGAAGGCCCTCGGGAAGGTCATGGGAAATATAAGGATAGTTAAAGCACGTCCTCTTACCTCCGCTCCTCCTTTGCCCTCAGAAACTTCTCCTCTAAGTGGGCAACTTCATCACAGAGAGCCGCATTTTCCTGTGGGTAAAACAGTATTCCATCACTCATAATTACAAAGCTGTGTATCTAAACTGTCATACTATATATGCACAATGTGGCAGAAAACAGAGCAAGTCTGAGTTAATAGCTTACTCACAAATATCATGGCGCGGGCAGCTTTACGCAGTCTAAGGTACTTGAGTCTGTACTTTTCATTATGGTTTTTTCGTGGACCTCTCTTCATCTTGGTCTGATGCTCTGAGGAACTGGTGGGGGATGGAAAGACGGGCACCGAGGCTCCTGAGCCCGAACTGGAGATGGTATTCTGCTGCGGAGAGCCGAGGAAAGACTGTGCAGTGAAGGCCTGCAGGGCCTGCTGCCTCTCCTCATCAGTCTGTGAGGAAACAGAGGGGGGAGAGGGAGACGGAGATGTGTTCATGTGCACCAGGAGTACCTGAGAATAACACTGGCCTTCAGGATGGATGAAAATACAGACATAAATGTAAAGGATAAAATAACACTGATGGAACTCACACTTAAACCACTGTAAGACACACAACGAAAGTTACTGAAAATCAACCGTGTACAAGATCTTCAAATTAAAATAAAAATGGAGATTTCTACTGTAATTTATTTCAGAACTTCTCCAGGCAAATTTTCCCTCTTCTATTGTTTTGGGCCTTAGCAGTTTAAGGATTGTTAAGGGTTTATTAGTACTGTGGAGTACTGCATCTATAATTAGATATTAGGTGGGACTTCTCGCTATCTCTGCTTTAAAATTGTCTGTAGCGTGCAGATGAATGAGCATTACCATCATGTCGTCTCATCAGTTTAAGTAAGAAAATACATAGCAGATATTCAGATTACCAGATAGCATTAAATATCCACTGGAAAACACTGTGTGTACCCATATAATTTTCAACATAAATACATGGTGTCCACGTGATAGAATTATATCAGGCAGTGACGTGTATCAAACTGCAGTTCAGGACGAAGATCTTTTGTGAGCAGCAACGCCTCAGAATTTATCAATGACCAATAGCCAATGACATTAAAGGTCAAATTCACTTACAGTACATTACATATTCAAATTTTGTGTGAAATTGGCATTAGTGTCCCATATAACTCACCAGCAGTGCAAAGACTCCGTTTCTGTTCTCAATCCTCTTGAATCTCCTGCTGCCTTTTTGTGTCTGAAACATAATGTGAGACTGAGGCCGATGCACGGGGCTGGAAAAGCCAAATCTGATTGCCAAAAGCTGGGGGTCAATTTAGACTCATTCCACCATTATTAGATACAGCAGGTTCAAGGCCTCTGTGTTTGAGCACAGAGCATCCTTTGTTCTGGTAACAGTGAAGAAATGTGTGTCTCTTTTTAAAGTTGTGAAATAAGGCCAAAGAAGCAGGATGGAAAAACATGGAGAAAGAAAAAAACAGCAACAGAAATACAGATGATGCATGTAGTGTGTTAACAGAATTGACACAAATGTTAAATGAAGGTGCAAGTTATTACACTCAACAGCAGAGGTTGCTGTCAGACTGCATCTTAAACATCCTCCTTACCTCACGGTACATGACAGCCTCCAGGCTTGACTTTGCACTGCCAAGGAGAGAACAAACACATAAGCAGAGTCTAAATGTAGACTCAGAAACAAGTTTACATTCTACTCAAGAAACGTATCATTCATAATTTGGCTTAACATGTGAAAACAAGGGCAACAAGGTGTGCAGTTAATTGAGAGGACTGCTGTACTTGGATTGAACAAGCCCCCTGTCGATGATTCTCTGTTTAATCTCCTTTATGTGCATGGGACGTCCAGCTTCTTCCAAGACAATCTACATGAGGGAAAAGGAGAAACAAAAAACACTTAAAGGGATAGTGCACCCAAAAATGAAAATCATGTCATTTGAACTCTGTTTTTAGCCTCATTGTAGCCTGTAGCTGTCACTGCTTCTCTGTGCACTGTGCTCACTTGTGCGCGCTTGCGCACGAGACCAGCGAAAGCAGGTGAACATACATGAAGGCGGTGCCCATGTCTCACGGTCTCGCACAAGCGCGCACACGTGAGCGCAGCACAGAAAGGCAGTTACAGCTACAGGCTACAATGAGGCTAAAAACAGAGTTCAAATGACGTTTTCCAACTTTTTGTGTTGGGGCTTCAGGACACTTGGATCACTACGGACAAGCAGTATGGAGATATTTTGTGGTTTCAATTATGTGTTTTTGGACGTTTGAATCTGGGGCGCCGTAAGCCTCCATTAGGTGGAGTTGTGTTGCTACCCCCTCTCTCCTTGTATCTCTGCAAGGGATGTGAGGACTCTGAAACTTCACCTGAGGCTCCCTCGGCATATGGGTGAGTAGATAATGGCTGAATTTTCATTTTTGGGTGCACTATCCCTTTAACTTTTGGTAAATTGTTATCAATAACAACAAACTAAAATATGACCAATAAAAGGCAAATACCTGTGCAGCATCAAGCCATGTGAGGTTTGGCTTCTCTGCAATTTCACTTGGTGGTTCGCTGCAAATAGAAAAAGTTAAAATTATCCAGTGTACCATTATTTAATTTGTTGGCATTTTGAAAATCATCACTTCTTCATTCATTTTCCATAACCGCTTATTCTGGTAGGGGTCGCAGGGGGGCTGGAGCCTATCCCAGCTGATAGTAGGCAGAGGCGAGGTACACCCTGGACAAGTCATCAGACTATGACAGGGCTGACACATAGAGACAGACAACCATTCACACTTTCAAACCTACGGCCAATTTAGAGTCACTAATTAACCTAGCTTGCATGTCTTTGGACTGAGAAAACCCACGCTGACATGGGGAGAACACGCAAACTCCGCACAGTAGGGCTCCCCAACCCCAGGGTACGAACCAGGAACCCTCTTGCTGTGAGGGGACAATGCTAACCACTGAACTACCATGCCGCCACCATTACTAATTATATTTTTAGGTACATATTCATCCATATTTTGGTACAGAATAAAACTGCACCACTGAACTGAACATGCCAGCAACTGCAAATAACCCAAGACAGGTCCTGTTGATACATTTTGATCCCCACGTGAGATCTATTGATACCAAATGATGTGAAAAAAAAAGAAAATATCTTGAATGAAAGAGTCCAGAATCGCAAAGCACTTCCCCACTGGAGTTTGGTATTGCATCACAGCACTGATTCTGACTTGTATTATGATTTGATTTCCTGTGAGCACAAACCTACACAGATGTGATACTCCTGTCTGGAGCAACCTCACTTTCCAATCTAAATGGATGCATTACATAATACAGGGCATACATTCTTTATCTATAAGCAATGAGTCTACGGTGGATGTTACAAAGGCATGACGCTGTAACAACATGTTTTAAAACCATATTATTTTCAACAACCTCTCCAGGGTCTCAGTGGTCCCAGACAGACTTGCAATGCTGTCCAGGGCAGGAAACAGAGAGTAGTTCCCCTGTCCATCAGCCTCCATCTCTGATTCAAAAGTGTTGAGTGACTCCATAGGAGACAGGAACCTGCACAGAGAAGACACAGAGACAATACATTTACTGTATTTGTCTGTTTATCCGTAACGTACCTCATACACTCATCCAAAATAACATTAGCAACGTCGCGACTGTGAGCAAGAGAACACACAGGCATCTGCATATTCTGCTTTAGAGTAGCTAAGACTTATTAGCTGCCCACAACAGATGATAACATGATATACAGGAGAAACGGTTAGCCGGAGGCAAACACATACACACCTCTGTGAAACTGCCAGCAAACCCACTTCTTTTAGTTTGTGCTCCGGTTTGTTTGTTTCCGTGCGTCTGCCGGAACCTTCGGTCGTCGTCATCGCATCGTTTACATACGGAGTAGCTAAACGCTAACGCTAACCAGCAAATAACAACCTTCGTCGAAATAAAATTACATTACGGAGCTGCATACTGAAGAAATACTCCACTAATCTAGTTGAAAACGCGAGTGGTATTGACGGGGGAAAAAAAATATACGTAGATAGAGGAACTAAAGTGCGTGGCTGACACCGGACACTATTCACGGGAGCATTTGTACCGGATATCCGGTTTGATAACAGTCTATGGTTTAGAAGCCCTGGTCATAAAACAAAGTTTGAAAGGTGATTAAATTGCACTTTTACGTGTTCAATTACGACGACAGTGAGACGTTAAGGATGTAAATCGTGTTGTAAATGTAAATGACGCCTTTGGCATTAAAATAAACGTTACGGTTTAAATAAAGATCAATAATATGCTGAGTTTGTGAAATGATGTTCAGATTAAATTATTTCTAAGCTTGTGGATGTATAACATTTTTTAACCTGTCAAAAAAAATAAATTAAAGTTTGTTGGTGTTAAAAATGACTTTAATTTGTACCAGACTAACACTTCACCCTGGTGTGTCAGTGCATCTCTCTTTGTCTCACACCACGTGGAAACTTTGAGAGCGGAAACTTGAACATTGAAACTGAGCATGATTTTACCAAGAGTTTTAGACATTTTCTGATTCAAATGCACGTGTACCATGATAATAAAGCCATTCACATCAGTGAGGAAAACAGTGGCACAAGATGATGTAATTAGCACAAGAAGGAATTTATAGGCTTAATTACAATTTGGAGAAGCAGCACAAGTTGTCTGTGTTACATCAAATTACAATGGAAAAAAATTCTATATTTTCTCTGTAATTACTGTTGAAGTGTTCATTGAAGTAAAATGGAGCCTGCCTAACTAAACCCAGTCATTGTTCAATTGGCAGTAGCCTATAATCTTTCCTCATCTTAAGATACCTGGCATGGATCACATTTCTCCATCCAGGCTTTAATGTTTTTTGTTCTATGCAGGGCCCTGTCATAGCTGACCTCCATACACTATACATCAATAGAGTTTACTTTATGGTCAAGACTCTCCAAAACAAATTCTCTTTAATTTAATACTCAGATTTCCTCTTCTGGCACCTTGTTGTTTTCAAATGATATATCCCATATCTGTCATCATTGCGAAATGACCTACAGTAGCCTATGTGGCACGGTCCTAAATGCTTGTTGGTTGCTGGTTGTTTTACATGCAGAGAACAAAGCAGATTACAGGGTCATCTCGCAGAGCAAATATGCCACACCTTCAACTAAGAAGGATTAAAGTCATTTGAATTCATGGGTGGCTGTCAGAAATGAGGACAAACTGAGTTCATTTGCTGTGTAATCAACATCTCCAAACTAAATTACAGTAGAGTTGTTGCATGTTTTCTGTCTTTCTGGCATGGTAGCAGGTCATTAGCCTTTCCTGAAATTTCATTTAAGCTACTTTACTTTATATCAGTGTTTTCTTGGAGGAATACTTCCCCCACAAACTTACCTTTTTATATAGTTAGGTCGTGTGGTGAATCTGTGAGGAAAACTTAGTTTTTCTCCCATGCCTCCACAGAAAATAGCAATGATTGATTGGGGACTGCATTTAACAACAGCAAATTCATATCAAATCATCTGTTTACAATCTCACACACAACTTGTGCAGTATAATGCAATTTCTAAAGACAAGCTTTCTTTTGCTAAAAACATAGTAGGCTATTTAAAATTGAACTGAATGTGAAATGTATCTAGGCCTATGCTTTCCACAAAGCCAGACTCCAATACTTAACTATTTTTTAGCTTTCTTGTGGGGCGATATAGATAGGAATTATCTGGAGCGTGGGGACCCATTGTGTCTGGAGAGAGATTGTGTGAATGTGTGCTGTGAAGATGTCACAAGGTTCCATTCATATCCATTATACTGGAGTGGAAGCAGAATGATCACTGATAGATATCTCAGTACCTCAGAAAATAAACGTAAAACAGTCATGTCTGGATACCATCAGAGGTAATTACAGAAAATGCATTTTGTCGTGACTTTGATGAACCCTTGCTTTAAAGCTCCCCAAATTCTTGCTAATTGTAGCCTATATTCTGAATCTGATCACCTCCTTGGTTTGTTTTGTGCCTCCACCAGGATCTTCACACTATAAAATCCTTAATTTATCCATGCTCATGAAAACAGCAGTGACTCAGCTCTCTTTCTATATTGGATGTCCTCTCATGTGGCTTTAAGTTGCACAAAACAAGCCTTGTGGTCCTAATTCTAAAATTAAAGCATCCAGGCAAAAGACAGATGTATTTCACAATATAACCATTTGGACATAACAACTAATGGCTTAAACTGTTTGTTAATTTTATTTCTGTGTAATCCAAGTTGATGTAGGCTATCTCAGTATGAATGCTCTGCAAGCTGGGCCCTGTTATGGCCAGAGGGGGCAATTGAATTGCATGGGAGCTCTTTGTTTGTAACCCAGAGATGTGTTCAGAGCATAACTTAAAACCCTTTATTTTACACCCAAAATTGTGCAATTTACCATCACTGAAATGAGTAACCATCTTCGAGCAAATACATTCACCATCAGTACATTCCTTTGCAAATTCCATACAAGAAAAAAGAAGAAACATAAACAACTATTTTAAAGTAGGTCAAAGATTATTTGTAGACTTGATCTTTGCTTCAGTTTGATCCTGTTATTTGCTACACGTGAACAGCTAAGCAGTAGATAGACTTTCTCTGTGAACTGTTCCCCACACCATAAAGATATGTAATATTGTTATTCACGTGTTTATTTTTTTCCTTATTTTAACTGCATTTACATCTTCAACACAGACATCTGAGTTGTTGCCTCTGTGGGTTCTCAGTAACAGTTGAGCCAGCCGTAGTTGAGCAGTACACGATTCACTCTCTTGGACTGCAGATAGTACTCAGTCTGTCTGGAGCCGTCTGAGAAATACAGATATCCTGTGGGGGGGGGGGGGGGGGGGATTTAGTTCATATACAAATATTGGACTTAAAGGAGCAGTTCAGTGTAACCTACGATGACTTTCTGGTAATGTAAAAATGCAAAAGGCCCTTTGTAGAGCCTGTGTTTGGTTTGTCTGTTCTGGGCTACTGTAGAAACATTGTAGTGCAACATGGTGGACTCTGTGGAAGAGGACCTTCTCCCACTATAGATATAAAGGGCTCATTCTAAGCTAATGAAAATACAACGATTCTTAGTTTCAGGTGATTATAGGTTACTCTAATTAAAATATGATGCACATTATATTTCAGTTAGATTTCACAAATCCTACACACTGCACCATTTGTAGCCTAACAGATTTTCTGGCTAATTAGGGGCAACAAAATAAGTTGTAAACACGCATATTAGGGGGAGGAAGCTGTTTCCCCCTGCTTCAAAGCTTAACGCTAAGCTAACTTTCTAATATAAGAATACTGATTATGATAATCATTTTCAGTCATTCTAACCAAATGTGGGTCTTGACTTGTATGATATAGTTTAAATAAGAAAAACGAATGACATTTCTCACCATAATTCTCAAAAGCTGCATCTACTTTGGAGCCTATGCCTGGGAAATCCTGAGTGATGAATCGTGGGTATCCAGAGTCCATTCGGCTTCTGGACTCATCATAGCTGCACGAGAGATAAGAGAGACAATTTGGCTTTGTCGGTATGTAGCCACACCCGATAAATATCTCAGTGATCCGATTTTATATTTATTTTTATTTACTAAAGACCTACATGTCAAAGTAAAGACTGAATCATGACCAACACTCACCTCCAATACTGGTTGTTGACAAAAATAAGGGTTTTTCCAGTAGATACAACATAAACTGCTGCATCCACCTTACTGACAGAGGAGGGGAGGCCGAGACTAGTGATGGACTTTGGATAACCTGACATCATTCTCTTTGAGTAAGAGCTTATGCCCCAGTATTGACGACCTGTAGAGAAACAGTTGGAGGTTGTTATATAATGTATCTGTACAGCTTCACAGGAATCAGTGCACAGTATTGAAAGCTGAGAAAACCCTATTAACATTACCTTCAAAAAGATACACAGTGCGCTCCCTGGGGACTTCAAAGGCAGCGTCCACAACGTTGATTTGTGGCCATATTGTGCTCACTTTAGTTAAACGTATTCCCCTGGCATTCTTCCTCCAATAGTATCTAGTAAAGGTTGTAAACTGAACAGTAAAAAGATGCACTTATGTGTTGCCCCACATAAACAAGAAATTCATCTCATAATCATCATCACCCGTTTTTGAAGAAGTACAGGTCTCTCCTAATGGAGGTAGCAGCGTCAAACACCAGATCGCGGCTGCACTGCTCGTCTCTGGGGTTGGGCAAAGGATCTGGTTTATCTGTTGGGTCCTCTGGATCCGGATCCGGGGTAGGAGTTGATGCTGCTGTGGGCACTGGTGTACGGCTGCCTGAGAGATGAATCAGTAAAATTTGTGACCTTCAGGCATCATAAAACAAATGACTATCTACATAGATAACAAGAAGATGTACTTTTAGGGAACTTTCATTTATGAGTGTGCCTTGAGCTTATGTTTAAAATCAGTCTGACTGTCGAGGATATAAAGCACAATGAATATTAAATGCATCCAGATGTAGAAAATTGCAAACTGCAGCACAATTCATTCATAGGTCAGTTGTTTACTGGTCATGTAGCTCAGCTAGAGCCAAAGGTCTAAACCTCAGCATAGCTTTCAATTTGAAATCTGCGAACTGACCATTCTAACAGAAGATTGTCCCAACTTAATGTAATTTTAATGTCAATCACTATATTGATTCTGATGTTTTTGCTCACCGTAAAGGGCTTGAACCCCACGCCTGTCATCATCTGGCAGCTTGTACCCGTTTGTGTTGACATATTGATAAGTAGGGTACATCAGTGCACGTCTGTCCCTGGAGTGATCCAGGCCCAGTGCATGGCCAAACTCGTGGGCCGCCACCAGCAGCAGATTCACACCTCAACAAAACAAATTACAGAGAAGCAAGTCAGACATCATTTACCTGATATACAGTGCTGATTCCTATATAATGGTGTGCTTATTTTTAAGGACATAGAAATCGAATTGTTGGGAAAATCCTGCTGAACATACAGGTTTTATTTTTTCCCCCACACCACACAGTTTACTCTTCGGATATACAGGGAACTGCACAGATTACACTTCCTCCCTGGTGGATGTGGCAGCTTCAGCTTTACTAAAATGCAGAGAGCATTTACCTCTCTGGGTAAGAGTCCAGGTTTCATCTTCATCAAAGTGTGTGTCCCCTCCCTGCCCCTGTCCAGGAGAGTTAGCATGAGCCAAGACTCCGCCACGCCCATCAAAAGGGTAAAAGTCCCCATGAGCTGCAACAGGACAAAGAAGATAATTAAATATATTTGCATGTTAAGAAAAGATTCTCATAAAGTTAAGCTGGCTGTTTAAGACCCTCTTGTTCAATTCAGACTCACATCCGCCTTTAAAGAGGATCATGATGTCAGCGGTACCACTGTAGATCTGTTTAAAGTTCAGAGGGGTGACATCGCTGTAGAGCTGGAAGGCCTGGCCAATGGCTGTATCCACCTGACTCTGGGTCAGATCTGGAGTGTACTGAGTGATACTGTTAAAGTCATGTTATACAAGTATCAATTAATACTAATACTAATAATAATCTCCTCCTACAGTATGTAACTTCTTGTTACCTGTATGTAATCAGGGTTTTGCGCCATTTGGGTTTCCCATGAAAGTGTCCATATCGGCTGATGTCTGACACACCACACCTGGGTGCCTTCATCACCTCCACAGTCTCGTTATTCAAGACACCAGTTATCTGATTGTCAGGTGATCATATGAGGTAGCAAAAACAAAGAGATTTTTAAAGTGAGGTTTGCCATATATTTTTTATTTAAATTTTTTTAAGGCATTTACACCGTAAATCGATGCAGAATTGACACAAATTGGTGCATCAAAATTCACAAAAATGCTGGAAATGATGTGTTTGAAGCTTATTTTTTTTAATGGATTAAACACTGAAGTTATTAAGTCACAATTGCTTTGGTTGCAATAAGGCAAACCTAAATCAAACCTTTCATTCATTATAATTACCTCCAGGCCAAAGAAAGCCTGCATGGCCTGTAGATCCAGGTTGAAGGAGCTCTTAGCAAGTCTTCGCACTGAAGAGTTTGTCATCCCAACATCTCCATAGAAGCTGGACAGGTATGCCTGATTCCAGGAGAAGGAAGACAGTTTTATTGCAATTGATTCATGTTTTAATTTCACCTGACTATGGCAGAGCTTATTTCCTGTCAACACCATCTAAATTTAAAGACTGTTTGCAACCTGCCTCACCTCTGACATTTTTAAATGCAAGAAGTTTCCCTGTAATCACCTGGTTAGTCCAGAAAGTTCCTAGTTGCTAATATTAATACATAATATAAACTGCAGTACCTCCGCCAGGTCTTGCTCCTCTGGTGAAACTGTCGGAGCGATGGTAGGTGCTGCATGACACAGGGCTAAACAGCCCAGCAGCACGATCCAAAAACCAGCAAGAGACATCTTGTGAAAATGTCTTCTTCTCTCCATCCACTCTGCTCTTATAAAGACAGTCTTGAGATGCGTTTGGTTCTGATATAGGCTGAGAAATCGTGCACAGTCACCCTTTGTGCATTCCAGTCGATGTTAAAACAAACCCCTGTATGTGAGGGGGTAGAGAGTAAATAGTGACCCTTCCAATAACACAGTGGGAGGAGATGATATGATCAGTGTAACTTCACTTATGAAACATCTGTGAAGCAGTTTAAAGGAATACTTCTGCCCCAAAATACATATCAATTACTCACCCTGTGCTACCTTGAATTCTTGAAGAAAACCTAGGTCTTCTAGCATGCTTCCACGGAGAACGAAGGATCCAAAAGCTGGGACAATTCTTGATAAATTGAAGTAAAAGACAAACAACAGCAAAACTATATCATCTGTTTGCAAACTCTCACACAACTCGTGCAGCTAAATCCAAGTCTCATTTATCCAGTCGTATGATCAGTACTTCCCAAACATGCATTTTTGCTAAAACCACCCTATGCACAACTTGTCCACACCTGAGAGTGTTTGTGGGGAAGTGTTTTAAATAGTAAGGTTTTAGCGAAAATGTGTGTGTTTGGAAAGTACTTGTATCTGTTATGCTCTGTTGGATCCTTAGTGTTTTCTTTTATTGATATGCTTCATACGCCTCTTCAACCGTTTCATCACACATTTTTCATTTACCTTCTGATGTGTTTGTTTTATTTGTCACATGTGCAAAGTGCAGTGAACTAGGTAAGAGCATTGAGTAAATATACTGCAGACACATGCGTTTTATCTGCCCAAATCAAACACTGAGCTGCAGATAAAAATCCCAAATGAATAAGACTGATTTGCGCCATTTATCCACTATAAATTTTGGCGTCACTAACATTAACAAACACCCACTCTGTCAAGAAAAAAAACGTTGCCAACATTTTGTTTTTGTCAGTGTTCTCTTGCACTCTCTGATAACCTCTGATGTACAGCGACCACAGTCCAGTTTGGCGGGTAAACATGTGTGCAGTCAACTTAAGTCACATGACATTTTTTCAAGTCCACTGACTGAGGCTGGAACTACCTCTTACTGCCATTTGGGGACGCCAGTGTTGCTTAAGTTGCCTTCCACAGACGTCATCAACAGAGGCATTGAGTGTTGCAGCTGACTGAGAGGACAGAGGCTGCTTATTTTTACCTACTTGTCTACTTATTTTTATGTCTAATAAAAAAAAAGTAGGACTCTGGAGCAGTGATGGAAGGGGTTTTATCTAAGTATTGTACTTGTAATACAATTCTGAGGTACTTTATACATGTACTTCATCTTGACAGAAATATTGTACATATATTCCATATTCCACTAGGTCTACATTTATTTGCTGTAGCTACTGTTGTATACCATATCATATCTTGTATATCATCATCTGCATTATGAGTTCTTTAACTTTAATTCTTATAATACATGTTGTTATAATGCACCCTAAAAAATACTGGATCAAGTTACTAACCCAGGTTCAGGGTATTGGCTTTCTATTGGGTTTTTTTCTGATGCAGAAGGAATAATGAACCAAATATTAGTACTGTATGACATTTTTGACCTCATAAATAGGTGGCTAGTTTGTTTTAGAACTGGGTCAAATAACAGGGGTTTTTGGCATGATTGGTGACCCAGTGGTTTTTGTACTCATGGATACAGGGTAAACTTAACCCAGTACTGGGTCAGTGCCAGATTTACCCAGTACTGCATACCATGGTTGACGCAAATATGGGTTAAAATAGACCCATAGTTTTTTCCCTGTGTACCTGTTCATGTACTTTTACGTAAGGTGAATTTTGAATGCAAGACTTTTACTTGTATTTCTGGTTTTACTGAATCTTCCACCACTGCCTTGAAGAGCAAACAATGTGGTGCACAATGCATCTGAGATTTTATTGAGTTCAGTATAATAAGACACATCCTGTTTTTACATATTCAGATTGTAGTCAAAGCTATGTTAATACCAACATCATGCAGTCATGAAGTTTTTAAGTAGTATTCAGTTTTAAATGCATTTTTTCAGGACAAACATTCTGAAAAAAGTCCACAATATTTGAAAAAGTGACACTTTGCAGTTGATATTCACATTACATGTCCTCAGCGCTGTACATCCTTACACATAAGAAGCATTAATACCATTGTATCAAAAGGGACAACCAAGATCTAAACCGTATAACAAGTCAGTCAGATAAATAATGTTATATACGCATCATCTCAGTTTAACAACTACAACCTATCTAGTTCTTCTCAGCTATATAAAGGATGAATTCTCAGTAACCACTGTATCGACTGTATCAACATCCTAGCCAAGAATTTGCTGAAATGATCTTCACCATCCGGTTCTGTCTGAAGTCGTACTGGAAGGATTTTGTCCCACCGAAGAGGAAGATGCTTCCTATCAACAGAATGTCATACAAAGAGTGTGTTATCTCCTCGTGGTGTTTCAAGACAAATGAGGTGAAATGTAAACGACAAAGTTTGGCTGTAAACACAAGGCTTCTACTTGGGTAACAAGTTGTTCTAAAACTGGGGCAAATGGAGCTTTCCGTATAAAAGTGTGCCCAGTGCGGTGAACCCCACCCGTCTACCACCTAAACACGGTAAAAACAAGAAATTACAACTTCTATTTCGGTTATGTTCTATTTGTATCCTGCCGTTTAGGTCCACATTATACAAAGTTCATGACCATAAAGTGTGACAGTTTTTCTCGTTTTGTTTACCATCTAACTTAAAGGCAGCATCGACCTTTCTCGGGATTCCGGGCCAGTCTGTTTGGATGAGTCTGGGGAAGCCAGGGTCCATCCTTCTCCTGCGCTCGTCATACCTGAGGTTGGATCATTCAACAGATGAAGTTTTAGTGCCCTTTTCAGTGTGGGAATGTCAGTATGTTCAAGTATAATGTTGTTCACCCTCTTCAATAATATAAATAATTGCATAACTCAGTAAATATTGTGCTTTCTGATTACAATTTCAGCTGTTCGGCTACAGTGTAAACTTCCTTTAGTCAAATGGCTAGTATGTCAGTAGTCATACAAACTGATCTGATGCCTTTGAATGTGCATTTTGGTTCAATGTAGACTCTGATAATGTATTCATCAGCTCATTTTAACGGGTAAGTTTTGACTTTTCAAGAAATATACAACCAAAATGGAAAAAAATGTGAAGCAAATCAACATTTGAAAAAATTACCTGTAATAAAACTCCCCTACGAAGAAGACTGTTTTCCCATATTCACTGACATGCACGGCAGCGTCAACCTGCCTGACGCTGGAGGAGAAGCCGTACTCATGGATGGAGCCAACATGACTTTTCGTCTTAAGCTGTTGAACCACCCAGTACTTATGACCTGGAAAAACACAGCCGTGTCACTGCATTTTGGGACACTATGAAAAACAGCAACATACCACAAGCGCTGCCAAACTCAATGAGCCTCTTGCATGAACTGCAACACTTAAGTTGCACAAGGCTGTAATTTGGGTGCGACTTTGTGTTTCCCCCCACCAACTGGAAATCCAGCCATGTCATGCTGACAAGGCCTAAGTGATGCTTTGCAGACTGCCCATTACTCTACCAGTGAATATGTACGCCACGCCTTTGGCAGGGATGTCATAAGCGGCATCCACGTGAGAACTGATGCTCGGTAAATATGTGCTGCTGTGGCTCTCTCGCAGGCGATTCCAATAAGTTGTCCGTGTTGTTCTCATCCACATGTACCTAAGTTGAAACAAATGAGCAGTCGTAGCTGCAGCTCAAACACACTGAAGCTCTTGTGCAATCATAATATGAAGAATATTTTACATTTACCTGTTTTTAAAGAAAACAATCTCATTTCCAATCAGAACTGCTGCATCGAAAGAGAAGTTGGGGTCACACTTTTTGGGGGCTGCTGTTTCCACTTTTATTGTAGGTTTTCCTAAGACACATTATAACAGAATGCATTAAATATGACATTGCACTACTCCCTGATCATTTCCAGTTTCTTAATTTGCTTCTTACCGTAAAGTGTTTGGATCCCAAGCACATCATCTTTGGACAGGGAGTACTGGGTATTGCTTTGAGACCTGTAATTGGGGTACATGATAGCAGAGGGGTCTCTTGAGTGACTCAGACCCAGCGAGTGGCCGAGCTCATGAGCTGCAACACTGAACAGGCTGTAACCTGAAATACAGCAACAGATAAGCCTTATAAGTCACACTGAAAACTGTCTGTGGGTTTGAAACTTTCAGGGGTTTTTTTTTTGCAATTCTGGCTACACCCCAATGATGATGTCACAGCAGGACTGGAGTCTGTCGCTGGTGCTTAAAGGTCGGGTCTGGAGGATTTTCCAGTTGCTGTTTGTAAACACACATTCAAATTTGGCCCCTCCTATCAGGTTCAACTCTCCCGGGTGTACGGAGCCCAGAGGTACGGAAGAAGGCTTCACAGAAGAGGTTCAGGCAAGGCTTGCGCTTGCTCAGGCACGGCACCTGCGCTCTCTCATTGGCTGGGGAAATCTCCGCCCAGAAGCGGTCCGAACTCACAAAAACATCAAAATACAGTTAAAGGGCAGGAGCTCTGCAAACAGAGCCACCACCACACATGACGAAGCCCATAGGTGATGATTAAGCAGGATTTCATTTGTATATGTCTATATTTTGTTTTGTTTGAAAATCCTCCAGATCCTACCTTTAATGTTTCAACTCAGAGTTATATTATTATATAATTCATTCATTCATCCATTTTCCATAGCTGCTTATCCTGTTGGGGGCCGCGGGTAGGCTGGGGCCTATCCCAGCTGACATTGGGTGAGAGGCGGGTTACAGCCTGGACAGGTCACCAGACTATCACAGGGCTGACACATAGAGACAGACAACCATTCACACTCACATTCACACCTACGGGCAATTTAGAGTCACCAATTAACCTGCATGTCTTTGCACTGTGGTACCCAGAGAAAACCCAGGCTGACACAGGAAGAAAATGCAAACTTCACACAGGAGGGCTCCCCCATCACAGAGTTTCGAACCCCGACCCTGGATTTGAACCTGGAGCCCTCTTACTGTGAGGCAACAATGCCAACCATAGTTTTTAAGTATAATCCTAATATATAATGTTACTAAAACTGTAAAATAAATAGTATAAAGTATAATGATTCCCTCTAAAATGTAGTGGAGCAGAGATATGAAGTAGCATAAAGAGGATATCATCAAATAAACCTCTTAGTACCTTAAAAAATATTAGCTATTCTCCTACTTTGCAAGAAAATATTGATTAACCTGAACAACAAGTCTAAAGGACAACGATTGCACTCTTGACAATCTGCAAAAGGTTTCCTATTCCAGGATAACCTTTACTGTTTCATTCTGACAAACCTTTCCTCCCCGTCGTCCATGTTTCATCCTCATCAAAGTGCACATCTCCTCCCATCCCCTCTCCTGGTTGAAAGGCATGAGCCAGCACACCCCCGGGTCCATCAAAGGGGAAGAAATCTCCATGAGCTGCAAAAGAAAAGACAAGCATCTTCACACTCTGAATCAGATGGGACTTCAAAATCTAGTATGCTGTTTTTGTATGTTTCTTTTTCTTTCTAGGCATTCTTGACCATAATTGGGAACTCTGTTTTCAGTTTATCGTGAACAACTCTTCAGAAGTGGTTTTCAGATTTACTTCTGCGGGCAAAGGAGAAGAGTATATCAGCTTTGCCATGGTTGTCTTTGATGAACCTCAGTGGTGCTGCATCACTCCACATCTTCAGGGCTGAACGAAAGGACTTTTCCACATCCTCTCTTTTCATGTCCGGAGTGTATTTGGCAATCCTGCATATCATAGATGGACACACAGACGTCAGAGTGTGGGACCACCAAGCTCCGCAGCTGCAGCTACAGTAACATGTTCACTAAAATAAAACAATCCATCCAGAAAATTATATTATAAATACAATGTCTTACATGTATGTGATAGTGTGGTTCTTCCATTTAGGCTTTTCAGGGTAAAAACTGAAGCTTTCCACATCTGGAACGCCACACCTGGGCTCCTTCATCACATCCAGGGTGTGACGGTCCAGACGACCTGTTTCTCTCAGACCAAAGAAGTTTTGCATTTCTCTGATCTTCTCCTCCATGGCCGACGTGGACCTGATCCTTCTCTCCGACATTTTGCCTCTGCTTCTGGGGTTCAGGTTGTAAAACCTCCTGAGGTAGCCCTGTTGATGAAAGACATTTGGGTCTGGAGGTTTAGGTATAGGTTATCATGACGAGATGTGTAAAATGTATCTGCAGATGGTGTTCTGTGTTTTTCCCTGATATGTTACAGTATTGAAATATGATGTAGTCTATAAGGCATAAAGAATCAAAGTCCAGGCACTCAGGTCGGTTTTGGAAAAATTAAAAAGCCTTTATTTAATGGGCAAGAGTCATTAAAAAAACCAACGCGTGTCGGCTTGCGCCTTCCTCAGGGTGCAGTCTATATTTGATGAAGTTAAAGCTGATTTTTTTTTTTTTTGTCCTTTTACTCTAAATTAAAACAATTTAAGTGTTGCCATTAAAGAGTTTTTGTTTGTTTGTTTGTCAGGATTATCTCATATTGATTCTACTTATTAAATGTACGCTGCATCGTTTGCATAGAGCGAGATAAGGAGCGAAGAAGCTGGATCAGGATTTTGAGAGACGCTGCAATTTAAAACGAAAGAGATGATTTTTATTTTTATTTCACTATTCTCTGTCCATCACTAATCCATAATTTAAAAGGCACCAAATGTGTTCTGGTTCCATGTGGGTAAAACCACAATGGGCAAACTCACTGACAGTCACTTACCTCTTTGTGACTTTAAGAAAGTAGCAGTGGACTTGGGTTGGGAACCGGAGGCTCACCAGCTCTGGTCTCTGTCTGGACCGAATATGGAGTGTGGACTGGTGGCTGGAGAAGTGCCAGTTCACTGCTGAGGTGCCCTTGAGTAAGGCACTGAACCCCCAACTGCTAAGGTGCCTGTCCATGGGCAGCCCCCTCACTCTGATATCTTTGCATTTAACATGTGTGTAGTTCTGTTTGTGCATGTGTGTGTATTCGGGCCTGTGTGTATATGACAACAAATCAATTCAGTATATGAAAAAATTGAATTTCCCCTCAGGGATCTATAAAGTATATCTAAGATGGGGGCCAGAATCGCATCTTAATAAACTTTGGTTTCTTATTTTGCACGTGTTGTTTCTGATTATCTGATATGCACAGACTGATACCAGAACAGTTCATATTTTGAGTCTCACAACAATCCTGTTTTGATTTTAGGTGATTCCTTGTTTTTTAAATAAGCTGATTCTCTTCTCCTTGAAAAGTCATACTACACAAGCTTTAATTTCAAGAAGTGCATTGGTTGTAAGGAACAAAACATTACCTGGGAAAAAAACACACCCAAGGTTTTTTTTTTTTTGTTTGTTTGTTTGTTTGTTTTTTAAAAACACACAGAGACCTCCATTTACTTTTGATTATTGGTAGGGCAGAGATTTTATCAGGGTGGCCATGGCTCTCCAGCGGCCACCCATTAGTGCCGCCACTGCAAAGTAGTTTGGCTTTTCTTTTTTAAAATAACGTCTATATTTTCAAAGTAAGCGCTTGTAAAGTGAAAAACATAGTTCTTCATTTGGTTTAGATAAAAGAAATGCATAAATATAGATGGATATTTGTAATAGGGTTTAATTATCTGCATTATGTTGCAGCTATAAAACAAATCAAATAAGTGCAACTTTTTAAATAAATGCAACTAAGTAACAAAGCATTGCCTGGTTACAGTTTGAAATAGTTCTTCCTATAATGTTTCTGCACAGCAAAGGTCACATTCTTATTCATGGAAGTTAATGTGTGCAACGCCACCATTAGGATATCTGTGTCTAATATAACCTTTAAAGATAGCCATCCACCCACAAACCTCAGCCAGCTCCACATCCTCAGGCATCGGCAACAGATCCTGATCAATGGGTAGAGTCCACAAGACTTCCACTAACATCAGAGAGCCCAAAACTGGTATCCACAGCAAGAGCAACTCCATGACTTAAATGCATATTTCCACCAGGCTTTACTTTTTTATATGGGAGTGTTGTCAGGGTTGTTGGGCAATCACAGCTGGGTCTACCTGCCCCAGTTTTCTGGAGGTTTTGTGGTTAAAACCTCCCAATGAAATGTCTGTATAACACGTCTGGGCTTTCTGTCTGTAATGGGCAAAGACGTGTGTGCAGTGTGTTTTGTAGTGTAGAAACCAGAAGCTGAAAGTGTTGTTTGTGAATTCTGTATATTGTAGTCAGTCAAGTCAAAACCTGCAGCCATTACACTCATCTGCCCTCATATCTGTGTATCAGTCTTACACAGTGATGAGCAGATCATAAAAGCTGATGCAAGGAGAATTTGACTGTGAGACACATACAAAAACACACACACATACATTATAAGGTTTAAACAGTCATTCTTTTATTTCGACAAAATGTGACTGATAAATAAATCTCCACTCAAAAGTGAGGAAGTACAGTGTTTTTGCTTTACCTTGTTTAATTTAATTAATGTATTCAGGTAATTTCCTTGCTGCATGTTTATGGATTTACAGTATTTCAACATCCAAGCCAGGAATTTGCTTTCTCAACTTCAACAACTTGTTTTTGGGTGTAGTCGTATTTGTGGACTTGTGGTCCGATGAAGAAGTAGATGAAACCTGAGAAGAAAAATGAGATGTTAAAGGAGCAAACAAAGTGATTCACATATTTAGCCTTTATCGTGCTGTGTTGTCTGGAATGTTTTTGCCGTTTGGTGCTGTTGGTGATGATTATGATGAGCATCTGAACTTGAATATCCACTTTTGCTCACAAATGTACGTCTTTAAGTGGTAAAGTGGGTAAATCATACAGTTTAAATCATAGAGGGGAACCATATGCTCAGTAAAAACACCTCTACACTGAGCTGATGTGTACTACTTATAACAATGCAACTTGCCCCCTCAAGCTACAGACAGAAGTATACCACCTCCAAACTTTACACTGTTGAATGTGTATCATGTATTTTTTTTCTTGTGGAACATTTTTACATTTGAGTAAGATTTAAATGAACGAGCAATGTTAACACTGTCTCACCCTCTTTATAAAAAGCTGCATTTATCGTTGTGTTGACTCCAGGAAAGTCCTCGCTGATGTACTTTGGGTAACCAAAATCCATAACCCTTCGGTTTTCATTGTAACTGCGAAGAGACACGATATAAACAAAGTGAGAAGGCACGACTCATGATCATCAAAGACAAAACATTCGTTCCTGGCTGTTACTGTTACGGTCATTTCATCAAAGTCCAAATTGAGCCCTCTGTTCTCTGTGTGAGGTCTGAATGACAAACAAAATCTGCAGGTCAGATCTGAGTCAACTTCTTTAATGTGCAAGTCCCTACCTACCGGTGCTTTGTGATTTGCCTCGGTTATGCCACCACATTTTCATTTAATATGATGTAATAAAGGCGCTTAGGGTAAAAAAAAAGTAGTGTGTCATTTAATTTAATTCAGTCTGTAGTGCACACATACATGGATTTGTTTTGATGCTTTTGCTAATGCCTGTCTTTACAGAGGGAAAATTACGTTTTACAGTGCCAGACATGAGTATTCTCGTTCCTGCAGTGCATGGCTTAAATGGTTAAAGTTCCCCTCCAGTACTTAAACTAGTACTTTGTTTAACATGGTTTTCCCACAAAAAAAGATACTCTGAAAGGGAGCTGGAGCAGATCTACTCTCTCTCCCTCATTCACAAATTCTGGATCTGGCTTCCGCCCCACACACCAACACTGTGTGTAGCAACTTCCGGCTTTCCCCAGCTCTGACACAGTGCTACAGGGGCTAAACTGGTGAAAGAGCTTTGAGCATCAAGATGGCCAGCGTTAGCATTAGAGGAAACATTGGCGTGAATTAGCCATTGTTATGTGCAACAGCCTGTTCCCTCTCTCTCTCTCTGTCAGCCTGGTCTCCCTCCTCCCTCTGCCTGCTGCGCACCTGAGTGCAATCAGGTGCGATATGTACTCAGGTAGAGAGAGGAGGAGGTGATAAGAGGGACAGGGAGTGTAGAGACAGGAGAGGCATGGCACATGGCACACCGACAGCCGATCAGGTAGGGAGGAATCTTTTTCTTCCTCCCTTGTTTTTCCTCTCCCCAAACTGGTTCTTTTCCCCATGCTCTTTTAGGTGCTGGGGTTTTGTTGTTTTAGTTTGTTGTGTTAGTTTGGGCTGGAGATTGCAGGTAGTCACGTTATTCGTCTCTTTTGTTTCTTTAGGTTTAATAGGACGTAACAGCCATAAATGTTTCAGCCTCAACCCAGACTCAGAACCTCAGATTTTAGGGAAGTGCACAGACATCACCCCTCTCCATAGAGGGAATGTGAAAACACCTATCTAGTGACAAACTTTGCACAGATACTAATCATGATACTCAAGGTTAAACATTTTAGGGTACAGAAATATAAGAAACACTTATTTGGTAGAGGGGGACTTAAAATGAACTTAAAACAATCATAGGGATGGTCCTTTAAGTGAGTGCAATAGTTATCATGGTCATGGTCATTTGTTGTCTTACCTCCAGTAAATATCATGCATAAAAAAGAGGGTGCGTCCTGTTTTCACTACATGCACTGCTGCATCAACGTCCTGCACCCAGGCTGGAAATCCAAAGTGTGTGAGTGCTCGGGGCTTTCCCTTCACAAGAGAGCCTTTCACTGTCCAGAACATGGATTCTGTCAAAACAAAGTGGGGGAAAAAAATCTATGTTTTGATATTCATGTATATCAGAGGCCTTTCACTAATTTGGTGATTGTCAGAATCATATCTTTGAATCTGTTACACTGAATGTTTGTGTGTGTAGAGTTCTGGGGTGATTATTGGTTGATTGTGCATAGAAACTGGGGTTAGATTTAATCATAAGAAAACCTACTGTATGTTGCATTTTATCTGAAACATTGAATTATTAAAGATGACAAACGTACCATGAATGAGGTAAGCAGTGGATCTGCGAGGCACCCAGAAGGCAGCGTCGATGCTGGTTTCAATTTTGGGCATAAAGTTGGTGATGGGACCTTCTTTGATGTCATATTGCTCGTTGTGTTTAATCCAGAGATACCTTGTGGGAGAACATGTTGGTTAGGTCAAAACATTCATGATTATGACGTAAACAATCACACATTCATCTACTTGGAACAAAGCAAAACCTTATAAATGTATTGCTACTTTTATATGACAAGAAAAAGATGGTATTCAGTTTGTATTAAATGGTAAAATAATAACACTTTTACATATTAAACCATCAGATCTGAAGAACATGAGACTCACTCATTTACAGATACAAAAAATGACCTTTGACCTCTTTCCTTTTCCGAAGAGTAAATATATCTTCTTATGAATAATAGGTGTGAATTAAAGAAAGAAAGAAAAATCATCAACATGCTTTTCTCTGAAAAAGAAGGTGGCATCCCCGACAGTGGACACGGCGTCAAAGGTCAGGTCTTTGGCACATTTGTTCTCCATGAGCTGAGGGAACAGCGATCCCGACAGCCAGGCGTTATTCTGAGAGCTCCAGCCGTGCCTTGGAAAGTAATTCGGACGACCTCTAACTGGACCTGATCAGAACACAAAGGTCAGGTTCTACTTCAATACAACTATTACTACAGTGTTACTGTTTTCAAGTGCAATACATTCATAATACAAAATAAATAAAAATTGTTTACTGTAAAGTGCGTTGATATTTGCTATATCCTCGTTGGATAATAAGTTGGCTGAGTGAGAGGATTTGTACGTCGGGTACATCAGAGACTGTGGGTTTCTGGAGTGCTTCAGGCCCAAAGCATGGCCAAATTCATGTGCAGCGACAACAAACAGACTAAAACCTGCAACAGCACAACAAATACATCCAAATGAATGATACTGTCTAATAAATTCCTTCAGTATCATCATTGAGTGCCAGTGTAATTCATTTCAGCACCTGTCTGTCCTGCTGTCCAGTGCTCATCGTCATCAAAGTGTGTGTCCCCTCCAACGCCCAGCCCTGGACCAAAGGCATGAGCCAGTGTGCCTCTGGGTCCGTCGAATGGGTACAAGTCACCATGTTCTTTATGATATAATCCGGGCCAAACATGAAATCGAAACCACAGAGAACACAATTTTCTTTCATGCCAAAAGAAAATTACAGGCTTCTGTTCACATCGTCTAAATGAGTCTGTGAAGTTCAGCAGCCACAGCATGATGACACTGCGCTGGTTAGCAATTAGATTACAACCGAAGATCCCTGTGTGTACAGTATATCCAAGGAATTGTGTTTTATACAACACATGATTTATCACTGAAAGGCGTATTTCTGTGAGCATGAGTTAACATGTTAAATGCACTTCAAAATATCGTCTCTACTTGTCCTGTGTGAAGCAAAAAGACAAACCCACCGTGGGTCGCAAACTCCACCATGATGTCAGCGTTGCGGGTGTGCAACCTGACAAACGTCAGACTGCTGGCTCTGGCCCAAACACTGAAAGCTGACTCAACCAGCGAGTCGACAGTGTTGCGAGGCAAATCTCTGGTGTACCTGCCAATGCTGTAACACAAATGAGTACATGGCATGTTGTTGATGAACACAAGGATCAAGACACAGTATCCCTTGAACATAAGTCTCGTAAATTGGTCGTAAATTCTTCAGACTTTTTGAAGAATAAGAGCTACCCAATGTCCACAGATGACATAACATGTACTATAGGTTACACGGCTTTCGACAATAGCTGCTTATCTTAGCTTCTCTTTAATTATGGATGTATTCTGTATGAAAACCAGCTGGCATGACTCTAACAGAACGAGCAAAAGAATGGATGAGGATGTTCCAGACAGTGTTACATAAGTTCAGGCATGTATGGTGAACTTGGCACACTAAGAAGCCCATAATAGCTCCCAAAGGCAGGAGTCCCAAACCCAAAAATCTGTTAGCCACGATGATTTGTGACAGCTGCAACTCCCTATTTCTGCCAAAGGTTTTATTGCCTGCTGCCGTAAAATGTTTCCCACGTATTGGCGGTGTTTGCGCTTTAGGGACAACCATACTGTTATATTTTTGGCAAGTTCAGTCTAGGTCAAACATGCAAATGTTTCACTACAGATGTATCTTTTAGACAGTAATTCTATTGGACTTTACAAGTAAAAAGAGTGATAGCATGTTGACCATTAAACATCATTAAAGACCACATAGATACCTGTAGGTGATGACATTCTTGTTCCATCGTGTCCCCTGGATGTGGCTGTAATCCTCCACATCTGGAACGCCACACCGAGGGCTCCTCATTAACTCCAGCGTGTCTGAGTCCAGCACGCCTGTTGCATTGAGCCCAAAGAATATCTGCATGTCTTTCACCTTGGAAGTGAAGGAGGGCCCGCTCCGCTTCATGCGCCCCATGGTTTCTTTTTCCAGGTTGTAGTACTGCTGGAGGTATTCCTGTGAGTAGATTCGAGGTCCAAATCAGACATCATGTTGCACTGAAGAGCCAGGCATATTAACTTGTCCCGTGCAACTCAATTAATGCCAAGGTAGAAAGTTGTATTCCCTTTGTGGATCCTTTTGTTTTGCAGCATGCATTCTAGTAGATTACACATTTTTGTCATACTTTGTAGCATCCTGCACATTGCTTTCATTCACAACATCTATTTAAAGATATAAATCCACACCCTTGGGTGATTGGATTTACAGCATCAGCTGTAAATCACACTAGCTTACAACTAAAATCCTTCACAACAATAAATTGAATTAAGACTTTGCAAGCAAGATTAGTGAGCATTTCCCATGCAGATCGCCTTTCCCAACATTTCCTTCCATAGAAAAACAAGAATACAATTATGAAAGCAAATTAAGGAGAGAGTAAAATGAGGATGCTGAAGGATGCATGCAGTATAACAGCTACGAGGACTCCGAGGGCAGAGCAGTTACTTACCTCCGCCCCCCACCCACACAAAAACAGAAGAAATAAATACATAATCTCAGTATCCCACACACAGCTGTGAATGGATCCTCGCAATTTCCCTCCTTCAATAGAAATACCTCCAAATTGGCATGTTTCTGGCATTGTACAAGAGATTAAGTCACATGCAGTTCAATCTCAAACTTTTGTAATGCAGCTCATGCAATTATGCACTTACTGTGGCCAGCTTCAAGTCAACCTGTGGTTCTGTGGAAGGAGTGCTCTCTGTCTCCGGCATAAATGTGGGTGCCGTAAAACACGGACCGGGCATGAGTAAGACCAAGAGACAGCAGGAAAGCAGCATGACATGCATTTCACAGACTTACACTACTACATGAATTGTAGTGGCCTAGTTTAAGCACATGAAGATGGAAGTTCTGGTTAATGAGAAAGCCTTTTAAATGGTTATTGTGACTCATGCCACTTGCAAATCCAAGGGAAGCCTCACGATGGAATTGGGAGGGGTTTGCAGAGAGCCAAGGACAGTGAAACGAGAAAAGAAAGAAATGACAGTTGAACAGTTTTGGTCATGTGACATTTTTGCTCCAATGATGATCTGATCTCATCTGGCTTCAATTTCAAGATCTTCAATCCAATGCAAATTTAGGAAAGATTGTGTTTCCATAATGATCAAAGCAATGTGAATAAGATTAAGATACAAAATTTACACAGGGATTTTAAGAATGTGCAGTGTCCTGACTCACTGATAATCCCAAACAAATAGTGAAACTGCAACATGAGGCAACACACAGCACAGTCAATGATTCTTTCTGCAAACATGTTCTTATTATTGTAACTGTAAGTATGTTATGCATAAACATGTTGATATTTCCACCATCAACAGCTCTGATATTGAGTAAATTATTTCCTCTGCAGGGAACCTCAGCTAAACTCCCTGCAGACTGATGCAACACAATGAACTGGGTGGCAGCGCTCAATCCCACGCATTCTGCAAGCTCTCCCGAAATAACCCCGTCAAAGCCTATTCTTGACCCGTTTTAGCAGCAAGTGCATGTAAGACCTTCCAATCAGAGAGTTCGCGGAGAGGGAGCCTAAATTGCAGGGGTGGATTTAAGGCCTTCGAAAAAGAAAAATGGCCGCCAGCCAGGCCGCCTGACTGGCAAGGGTGGTGCCGAGCGGTACATTCAGGCTACAATTACGGTTGATTGGTCATTGTGGAGCTTTATGCAACCGACAGCATTCCTCTGCGGGGCAACAGGAGCTGAGTTTTCCATAATACGCCGTGCTCTTTCGCAGAAGGACTTGAAAAATTTGTGTCACTTTGGTTTTATGGTCTGAGTACAGACGGGGTAATGAAGTCATTTTAAGGAGGAGTGATGATTGAAAGTGTAGCTTGGAGCTGCAAGGTTACAAGCTGGGAGAGACCACTGTGGTAATGAAACCAGTGGAAACATCTCTGTTTTGCCCCAACACTTTCTCACAGACTTGGTGCCAGAGATGGTTCATTTCAGAACAAATAGCTGAGATGAGTAATATTTGTCTTGGAAAGCGACTTCGTTTCTGTCTGTAATTATAAGTAATACTTTATGCAGTGCTTCAAGACACCATTTATCATCAAAGTACAAAAAGTACTGAAGGGGTGACTGAGAGTCAGATTCACATGACAGATGAATGCATTAATAATGCAAACACCAATGAATAATATTCAACATCAGCATCATAAACTGAAAATGTATTCTTTCATGTCTCCTTGTCCCTCAAAACCACACCAAACTGAACACGCTCCAGATTTTTCTTCCCTGCTTCAGATTTCTGTGGTCTTTTAAAACGTATCACTCCAATATTTATTTTGCAAGCATGCAAATGTAGTTGTTTTAAAATGGCATATCCACCATGAGATATAGGCACTCGAACAAACAGTGAATTAAACTAAACTGAAACAAATGCTGGTGCCTTTAAAGCCTCTGTGCCTCTGTGTAGCATGTGAAAATATCTGACTTTGGCTCCCCCTAGTGTCAGTATCAAGAAACGTCACATCCAAACTGAGATGCATTGGTGAAAGCAATATTTACAGGTCCACTGTGGGATTTGGGAGGATATATTGGCAGAAATTGAATATAATAAAATAAGTATGTTTTCTTTAGTATATAATCACCTGAAAATAAGAATCATACTGTTTTTGTTAGCTGTTTATATCTAAACAGGGAGCAGGTCCTCGTTTACAGAGATCGCAATGTTGCACCACCATGTTTCTACAGTAGACCAGAACGGACAAACCAAACACTGGCTCTAGCTGGGCCCCTCTGCAACAAGAGCATCAGAAAAACACCCATTTATTTAACTTGAAATTGCTTAAGTGTTTGCTTTATTCATATTCAGTGTCTTGACTTTTTCACCAGGTCTGTTCGTTTTGGAGATGAGGAAACCTCTGCAGATAATTTGGCTTTCGGTGAAAACTAGACCTACGGAAACATCTGGATTTTAAGCTATCAAAGAAAAAAGGTAAGCATGCATTGGCAGGCGCTGGGCGAGCTGCCTGTCACCAGTGGCCTCAGAAAAATACTGATTTGCAATGTGAAACTGCTTCATTCATTGTTTTCACTGGTTTAAATCATAGCAACGATTTGTTTTACAGAGGAGGAGACACACATTCTGATTTTGCCAAGTGGTTGTAGTCCTGAGCCCTGGGACAACAACTGCCTCACCCAATCAACATTTGTGATGTCATCAAAGAGCGCCCTGCTGCCAGTGTCCTGCTGTGCAAAGAGGCGCAAATTACAAGATGAGACCCTTATGAAAGTTTCACTTTAGTTTACACTAGTCTACTGCTACAGGCATTAAAATATGTGATGTTTAGATTAATTGTTAGTGTTTAGCCACCATGGAAATAAGCTCACATTAGCTTGCAAAGGTCACAAAGGTGACTTGAGAACATTTATGAGGTTGGGCTACTTTTTAGGGCAACATGGCATAGCAACATACATGCTAACAGAAATTAAAGTGAGTTGTAGGGAATATATACACCATATAATGCAAGCAGTGGTAACATAAAAATGCTAGAGTGTTGACATATCTATCGTTGCAATATTGCCAAAAAATTGCCTAGAGTATCCCTCAATATTTTTGCATGTGCCCTTTAAATTTGAAAAGTGGTAAAGTTTAACAATTTAACATAGCCAGCATGCTAGCTAGCTAGTTAATGCCTTCTACGTACCAACTGATTGATAATTTACGTTAATAACTCCCCCACTGCTAATTTAAAAAGGCCACCACAAACAGATGCTCTTGGTTTATCACGTGAAAGATTGGTTCCTCATAAGCCTCGCTTTAATTATGCAATACTTTCTATCAGTGGGCACAATCCTGGAAAAAGTTTAGGCCACAGTTGACGGGCTAGCGCGCTAACGCTAGCATGCATATATTACCATGCTAGCGTTAGCGCGCTACAGCTAGCCCACTAGCTCTGGCAGCCAGAAACAAATATCTATGACTCAGTGACCATTTGTCGACCCAAACAAAAACACATTTTTTTGTAGTGGCCTTTCTAAAAAGAGCAGGAATGAAAGTTAGTGTTACTGTAGAAGTTAATACTAAGCAGCTAAAAGTTAGTGTTACTGTAGAAGTTAATACTAAGCAGCTAGCGCCCTAGCTGGCTAACTGTTAGCTCGCCTTTGCAAGCTAATGTGAGCTTATTTCCATGGTGGCAAAATACTAACAATTAATCTAAAAAACATATATATATATATATATATATATACATATATATTTTAATGATTGTAGCAGCAGACTAGCATAAACCAAAGTAAAACTCTCTGGTAAGGTCTCATCTTGTAATTTGCGCCTATTTGCACAGCAGGGCACCCACCAGCAGCATGGCGCTCTTTGATGACATCACAAACGTTGATTGGCTGGACACAGTTCTGTCCCAGGACTATCATACAAAATGTTCACAGGACTACAACCACTTGGCAAAATCAGGATGTGTGGAAGAGACAGACTATTTAGCTCCCAGTAAAACCTACTGAACGTCTGTATCACAAATAAGGTGAGCATGAATTTAGTTATCAGAGAAAAGCTTGGGTGCAAATTCACCTGCTGTGGGTGAGCCACCAAATTCTAACATGCCACACGTCAGGGAAGCGCTGATTTGTTACGTGAAACTACTTTAATCAGTGTTTTTAGTGTTTTCAACTACCTAGTCCGTGTGTTGTAGAAGAGACCTGCAGATAATTTGGCCTCCTGTTAAAAACACCTGCACAATGAACACTGAAGAAGTCTCACCAGGTGAAGTCTCAGCTGGTTGCACTCTCCAATCCTCACCACTAGATGCCACTAAATCTCCCTAAATCTTACACACAGACCATTGAAGGCCTTTGCACACCAAGTTTGTATTTTTTGTCTGATATGTTCAAAAATAAATACGACTTAAGGTTGTGTCAAAACTTTTACACATTGACTCAGAGTGTTCAACACCATTGTTTCCAACACTGAGCTTAAAAAACTGCCCCACACATTTCACAGGTATGCACAGGTGTGAGGGAACTAATCAGGTGTGGGTGTGTTTCTCAATAACTGACAACAGCCTGTGCATGTACACAATAAAGGCTATTTACAAAATTATTCACAAAAAATGCGGATCTAATGAATGAACACATCGGCCTTGCAGCTTTCATAAACCACTCAAAATGTCCAACATTGTATATTCTTATGCCATGTGTCATACATTGGTCTTTTTGAGATCCCAAAACCATTGTAGCATGTTGGAAATAATGGTGTTCAATGCACCTGCATCTGAGACAAGTTGGAGTTGGATGTGCAAATACTTTTCTTCACACAAATAGAACAATAAAAAGCATCAGACTCTGTGCAAGTTTCTGTGCATAATAATTCTTATTGGATGATGGATTAATGAAACACATAACCAGTGAAAAATGTAGACTTGGTGTGCAAAGGCCTTTAGACTGCACTATTATTATAACTCTGACTGTCTCATTTTTCCACAAGAAAACCTTTGAGAAGATTAAGTATTCTGTAATCACATAAATGTTCTATTCACAGTGGCTTTAAAAACATGTTGAATGTAATGCACTTTCACAAAACTAACATAAGGAATGATCCAAAAGCAACAACCGAGACTAGATAGCAAATCATTTTGTAGTGACATGGATATTTTTGGTTTCTTCCCAGGAAACATAAAACAAATGTATTTTTACAGGCTTTTTTTGGATGACAGAACTAATCTGACATCAAAGTTGTTTGTGCTCTATTTATTCAAATTTAGCACTTCAGCATGAGGTTGTGGTAATGCCGGGGCATGACGAGAGGCATGCAGGAGACCAGAGGGACAAGAGCCATGAGTTTGTGGGCTTCCACTCCCTCACAGCCTCCTGCTAGAGTCTCTGCTGCCCTCCTGAGGTTCCTCTCCAGTATGTAGCTTATAAATTTTGCTGAGTGGGTCTGACCTTACACTGCGGCCGTCATTGTGGTTTGAATGTCAGCGGCTGCTCAGAAATTGCAGTTACTCAGCATACTCAGCATTTTAATTGAAGCCTTTTTGGTGTTTTATTTGTGGACTTGCAATGTGCGAAGATGAAATTACAGTTTCAACCGTGTACTATATCATTTCTGATACATCTTTAGCATCTGTGTAATCTAAATCCTCTCTTTACTGTAAACTGTAGCTGATTCATATTGTGGCTCACAGACCAAGCCCATTGCCATAATCTAACCCACATGACACGCACATTCAAGATAAACGCAGATATAATGTTACAAAAGAAGCAGTATACAAAGTTTCAGACAACAAAAAAGTTGATTGTCATCGAGTTTGTGGTGATGTATTCCACACTTGGAGAAACCTTTAGGTAATCTTTTTTTTTGCAAGGGCAGTACGTCATATTGAAACCTAAAATCTGAATCAAAATGAGCAAAACAAATTAGCAAAAAAAATTTAAAAAAAACAAAAAAAAAACACACACATACAGCTCACTGAGGTGCTTCTCTGACAGAGCGTGTTTGAAGTTTGTTTGAAGCAGCTACAGGCACACAACAAACAGTTGTTTAGTCACCAAATGCATATTTACACCAAAAACATTATTAAAATGTAGACTGGCACATTAATGATGTTGTTGAATGTGGAACAAAGGGAAGAGGTTCCACTACAGCTCCATAAATGAGGCTGTCTTCTCCTTCCTTTGAAATGTACACCGTCGGCTGTAGAATCAGCAAAATGTAAATGCAACTTCCATTTCATGACTCACTGTCTAGAGTGAGGCAACTGATTCATTAACCCTTGCATGAGTAAGGACAAACTGAAAAAACTGCATAAAAAATGTGTGAATATACAGTGGTGTGAAAAAGTGTTTGCCCCCTTCCTGATTTCTTACTTTTTTGCATGTTTTCCGCACTTAAATGTTTCAGATCATCAAACAAATTTAAACATTAGTCAAAGATAACACAAATAAACACAAAATGCAGCACCACTGTATATGAAAAGAGAGCAGGTGTACACCCTAAAAGATAAGTGTAACTGTAACATGCTGCAAAACAAATTTAAAATCAACTTTTAGGATCAGATCTTAACACAGCAATGAAACTATGATGAAACTAATAGAAACACCCAATTGAAATCAAAACCAGGGTGTTATGCAAAAGCAACCAGTTCCATGTTCCATGTTTATCACGGCACGTCCGTCTGTTTGAGCTCATACATCATCTTTCGTCTGACGCAGCAGGGAAGTGGTTAATTTATTGAATAAATCCATGATTCACAGTCACTTCCTCTGACACGATGAGGGCAAAGTTGCAAAAGCAGTGGGCTAGTCTATTTACACCAATTCCAGGCACTGGAATTAACAATAACAAAACCTAAAAGGCTTTGGGTTGGATGTTAACAAAGTGTGGATCTATCCTGAGATACAGCAAAGTGGGTCTTACAAGAAAATAAAGGCAAAAAAACAAATAAATAACACAGTCATGCAGCCAAAGCCGATGAACGATATGAGGTACAGTAGCCACTTCCTGTTGTGTCACAGAAAGGATGATGCAGGATGATGAGGGACCAGATGGGAGAGGAGGGAGAAGATGGTCTGTCCCTGTCTTCCTGGTATATGAGTATGACTTTGTGATGTCAGTGATCTTTATGATGAGTATGCGTGTCAGCTGGGTTATTTTGTGATGTTATGATGAATTGCCTGGGCGATTAGGCTATGCTGCAAATAATTTTTTCCACAGGGACAAATAAACGTATCTCGCTGGCAACTTTGTCATCTTTCGTAATGCTCCGTTGCAAACTTGGAAGAGCAGCTCATAATCCCAATCTTTGGATTCCTGTCTTCATAAAACACTTAATCTGATGCAGTTACGTGTAAACAACCATGACATGAGAACAATACCGCAATACCTGCAAATAAAGGCAGAACCACAGAGCTGTCTACAAACATCTAGCATATCAAACTAGCCACCTTAACACTGGATGTGTTACACAGCTCAACCAAGCATAATATGATATCTAAGAACATGTTTTGATGCAGTGAGGTTGGATCCAAACAAAGGACACTTAAAGGCAAGGAGACGCGGGTGTAATGGGAATGTATTTATTAAGGCTGGGGAAAGGAAATGCAGACGTGGGGAAGCTTGGGCGGGTAGCTAGGAAACTGGGGCTGAAGCGGGTAGCGAGGCTGCTGGAGCAGGGTCTGAGGCCGGGGCTGGGGCTGACGAAACAATGGACAGGAGACATGGACTGGAGCCAGGGCAGATGGAAGTGCAGGAGACAGTTAGGCAGGGGATAACAGGCAACAACAAGCAACCAGGATAAATGCAGGTGAGCTGACAGGTAGCAGAGACTACAATCTGACAGACAGAGAAACAAAGACAGACAGAGAGGTGCTGGAAACACACGGAGACACAAAGGAACAAGGGGACAGAGCCAGACCATTAAGAGGCAGATAATTTCACAGATTCATCCAGGTATGGTGGCTGTTAATGAAAGTCTGACAACATAAAGCCAAGCCTTAGAAGCTGAATCCGAAATGCCCATTCACACTTGTTGTAGAGGACAAACATGAGTTTCCCAACATTATTTAAAACATTTTGCCCCTTTAGTGGTAACAATTCAATTTCTTTGCAGTGTAATGAGCATTAAAGTCTTATGGGACGTCTAGCATGGCACAGACTGGCAATGCTGCTAACCTCAGCAACCTGAAGTAATGTTCTAATTTCCATAACAGGAGTACCAAACAGTGTGCCATTTGTGGCTCACAGGTGAGTTTTCAAACCTGCCACGACCATAGAGGTCACACAACATGATTTTTATTTTTGACTACAGCAAGTGGGCCAAACAAAGTAATGTGTATGTTTCCATATATGTCTGTGTTTGTGTATGTGTGTGTTTGTCGTGACATTTTAAAATAGCAGCAAAAATCCCCCTAGCTGCTAACTTCCCCTGGGATGACTCAGGAGCCCTCTGTTACCACCGTCTAAACAATGATGTTACTCCAAAAACATTTGTCTCCACCGGACGCTTAAGTGTTTGTTTCACATTACACATGATATCACTAATAGGATGCAGATGAGCATTGTTTATTCTGTGATGTTTGTGTAGCGCTCCTTTATAACAATAAGTGATACCAGCAGTGTAATCTGTACGTCTTAATAACGTGTATGAGGTTTGGTTTTCTCTGGCAGCGCAGCAGCCTCACACTTTACAGCAACACTTGACAAACAGTCTCATACTTAGCCAGACATTGTCATTACAAGACATTTTCCTGAAGTATGTTGATAATAACTGGAATTGTGTCACTGTTAAATCATTCTGCCAAATGTCAAAACATCTCCTTGTTGTTGTTATCGCAGCATTTTAAGTTGCTACACTGTGTTTGTATCCAAGTTTGATTTAGGACAGTGTAAACAATTAAAAATGTATAATTCCAGTCATTTACAAGCCTTTTTTCTACTATGTAGAAGTTAAAGAGTTTCATTGTTGTGGCAGGAGCAAATAATTATACACCTTTGTTGTCTCACACAGACACAGATGTGAAAGATGCTGCATGTCTTTACCTGCCTAGACTCCACAGACCTGCAGGTACCCATACCTACTGTCTAGAACAACACTCCCAAGGTCTTTTATTGCCAAATATCATTTTGAACGCCGGTACTGCAATGCCAAACAGAAGAGTGGCTTAAACTTGTCAGAACTTTTCCTTTGAGATTACTGAAATATTGTTTCTTTTTTTTTCTTTGAGAAGCATTGTTGTTTTCCATAAAGTCAATCTAGGTGCTTTAGTTTACAGCAGTACTTTGAGCTAAACGCTTGCTGAATGCTAATATGCTCACATTGAAATGCTAAAATGCTGATGTTTAGCAAATATTATGCTCACTATGTTCGCCATTTTAGTTAAGCATGTTAGCGTGCTAACATTTTCTATTTAGCACTAGACACAAAATATACCAGGCTAATGAGAGTGTCATTAGTTTTACAGGCATTTGGTCATTTTTATTAAAAATTACGAATTATACCTGATTCATCCATCCATCCATTTATAACTGCTTATCTGAAGCCGGATCGCGGGGGCAGCAGGCTGAGCAAGGCATTCCAGCCATCCCTCTCCCCAGCAACACTTTCCAGCTCCTCCTGGGGGACCCCAAAGCATTCGCAGGCCAGATGAGATACGTAATCCTTCCAGCGTGTTTGGGATCTACCCCAGGGCCTTCTACCAGTGGAACGTGCCCAGAACACTTCCATCGGGAGGCACCCAGGAGGCATCCTGATCAGATGCCCGAACCACCTCAAGTGACCCCTTTCGATGCGTAGGAGCAGCGGCTCTACTCTGAGCTCCCTCTGGATGTCCGAGCTCCTTACCATATCTCTAAGGCTGAGCCCCTCTGAGGAAACCCATTTTGGTCACTTTGTATCCGCGATCTCATTCTTTCGGTCACTACCCAGAGCTCATGACCATAGGTGAGGGTTGGGACGTAGATAGACCAGTAAATCTAAAGCTTTGCCTTCCAGCTCAACTCTCTCTTCACCATGATGGTCCAGCGCAGCACCCACATCACTGCACAATTTTACCTTATGATAGCACTAAATGAAATGATAAAGGGACAGTTCTCCCCCAAATTAAAAATACATAATTTTCATTTTCCCTGTAGTGCTGTTTATCAGTCTAGATTGTTTTGGTGTGAGTTGCTGAGTGGTGGAGATATCAGCCATAGAGATATCCGCCCTCTCTAGAATATAATGGAACAAGGTGGCACTCGGCTTGTGGTGCTTAAAGTGCCACAAAATGTCGACTGGAGAAACTCAACAGCGATGTCTTTATCCAGAATCATGACCCTGTTGCTCAAGATAATCCACAGACCTTGTTGTGAGCAGTTTCATGTAGGAACTATTTTCTGTCTACCCAACTACACCTGCCAACCGCATCACTGAGCAGAAGGAAGCGTGCATGTACTGCTAGCTCACCTAGCACCACTGAGCTAGCTAATATCACAGCTCAGCCGAGGACAACGCCATTAATGTTTACATCTCGTGCTGTCGCAAGCCTCTCGTCCATGAGTAGATGCACACTTCCTGCTGTGCAGTGATACGGTTAGCTGGTGTAGTTTGGTAGACAGAAAATAGTTCCTACATGAAACTGCTCACAACAAGGTCTGTGGATTATTTTGACCAACGTGGTCATAATTTATGGAAAGAGACATTGCTGTTGAGTTTTTTCAGATGCACTTTTTTTGACGCCTCAGTGCCATCTACTTCCACTATATTGGACAGAAGGCAGGCATCTCTACAGCTGATATCTCCAACACTCTGCAACTTACACCAAAACAATCTAGACTGATAAATAGCACTACAGGTAAGAGGGGATACCTGATGCGTGAACAAAATTTAATCATCATCTACAGTAGAAATCTAGTAGATGTAGTGATATTTCCCTGACTAAGTGAAAACTTAGACCTGTTGGTGCACTAGATCAAAAAAGTAGGTGATCACTAAAGTCATGAGGATTCAGCCTGTGGGCATCGTGAAGTCTGTACAAAAGCTTGAAACAGTTAATCTGATAGTTGTTGAGATATTTCAATCTGGACCAAAGTGGTGGACCAACACAGATCATTACTGCCATCCCAACAACAGTGTGAATTTCCTATTCATGATCAAATTGCTGTCTTATCTTGTATTTTGTGTTTTTTGCGCATCTGTAGATGTTATCATGACGTTAGCTGTGTGTTGTAATAAGCAGTTATTCAGAATTTGACACGTTATTGTGTGTGTCACCAAGGTTCTCCTACCGTGATCAAACCTCCTTCAGATTATGGTTCCCCTTAACTGAAAAAAACTGGGATCATTTACATAATCAGTTTGTCATTGATGCTCTGTGTAATCCTGCTGACTCTGAATCACACAACTACTGGGCTTGGTGGGAAAAAACCCAAATCAAGAAGAGCTGATTTCCATTATTACCACACAAAAGCCATGCAGAGAATTGTTTGTCTGGTTGTTTGTCTGTATGAGACGTTAATATCATAGAGGACATGTAAATTTAAACATCATGCTTTCATCATCTCTCTCTCTAGTTTGACGTGTGTTTGTTAGTCATGTATCCTTAAATGTCTTTACCTAAAATAGCAAGACACAGAATGACTATCATGAGACCAGCAGCAGCATGAAAGAATTCCCGAATTTCCCTATTTTTTATAGCAGGTCATACATTTATTCTCCACTGTACAGGGTGCACAGATGATAACTAATGATGTGACATCCTTATTAAGAGAGTCCCAGAGTATGTCCTACCATATATGGTCATCCCGTTTAAATCTAAAGACTGTCATGTTAGTTTTGTTTAAAAAAACAACAACAAAGGGATTAAATGTGCATCATTTTGCCTCATAGACATTTTTAATGCATCTATTGGGAAACTCCTTAAGTCATGTAAGTTTGGGAAATGGGAAAGGCTTTATCAAAGCATTTCAGGGGAGTTCAAAGGAATACACTCAAACCACAGTGTTTGGAGTTTTACAGATACAAGCACATTCTTACAAAGGAGGAAGTGGCGAGGTGCTTTTACATGAATCATTGAGACCCTTTGAAAAAAAAGTGGACCAAAGCACTATAAATACCCGTCAGACCTTCTTGACACCAATGACTGGTTTGAACATCGCAGAGACAACAACAATGATAGCTCAACTGCTGCTGCTGGCGCTGGCCGCTCACTCCTTTGCTGTGCCTCTGCCATCTGAGGACAAAGACAACTTTCTTTTAGCAGAGGTAAGATCTGAGCTCTGTCATTCAGACTGTGTTTAGTCTTTGTTTTAGTCTTTGTTTTTGTCTTTGTTTTTGTCATAATCAGTGAAAAAAGACTCCACATAGTGTTGGAGTTCAGTAATCCCTGTCTGTTTTTTCATAATTATGATATGTCATTCAGCTTATGTTCTCTTTCCACAAACAGAAGTACCTCCGTCGCTTCTATGGCCTCCCAGCTGGTCTCCAAGGTCGACAGAGGTCAGCAGGTGCCCTCGAAAGCAAGATCAAGGAGATGCAGAAATTCTTCAAACTCAAGGTGAGCAGATCTGGGAAGTTCTTATTAATCCTGCTGGAAATGTGCAGCTGTTTTTATGTCATAATTTATATTTTTCTTTTATTTGATGGTGTAGTTGAAGCAGGTTTTATTCACTGTTGAAAGAGAGATTAAACTTTAATGTGAATGAAGCGTCAGCATATTATTGGTGATGGACATTGATGTGTGTTTAAGATTTTTTAATGTGATATGTGACTAACTTTGATCCACAGTCACTGTTGGTTAAGCTGGGCGTGTAGAAAAGATTTGGGTTTACATTAAAACTTTGGGAAAGCATTTTTGTGGGAAAGTTGAATCGATTTGAGTTGAGTTACCTTTATTGCCATTACAACAGCCTTTGTTAGGGACTTGAATTGCTGAGTTCATGGTGCAGAACAGACAGGACAACATTTAACCATGTACCCATGTAACATATTTTGTTTCTACCTCTTCTGAAGGTGACGGGAAATCTGGACGACAACACTTTGGAGCTGATGAAGCAGGCCAGATGCGGCGTCCCCGACATCGGGGAGTACAACCACTTCCCTCGACACCTCAAATGGCAAAGTAACGAAGTCACATTCAGGTACGCACTAAAATATTTTTACAAGGAGTTTAGAACATGACCACCAGCATCATTTATGCACTCACTTTCCTTGTCGCCTGTCCCCTGATGTTGCAGGATAGTGAATTATACACCAGATCTGAAGAAGGCTGATGTAGACAGAGCCGTCCGCAAGGCGCTGAACGTTTGGTCTGATGTCACCCCACTGATCTTTAAGAAGCTGCACCAAGGCAACGCTGACATTATGATCAGTTTCGGATCAATGGGTAATTCTTATATACTGTATCCTCCAAATACAAGCACAAACATACATGATGTTGATGTTAGGGTAATCACATGCAAAGAATTATAACAGTGCACATTCTGCTCCACACGTTAAAGACTCTCTGTCCTTTATTCTATAGAGCACGGAGACCATAATCCTTTTGACGGGCCTAATGGATTACTTGCTCATGCCTACCCGCCCGGCCAAGGCATCGGAGGAGACACTCATTTTGATGAGGATGAACACTGGACCAAAGATTCATCAGGTGAGAGTTATGAACAAATGTACAACATACATGCACAAGTCACTGATCTGTATTTTAGGATTAAAACTGAACATCTTTTCTCTACAGCTTACAACCTGTTCATAGTGGCCGCCCATGAGTTGGGCCACGCCCTCGGTATGTCCCATTCCGAAGACCCAGGCGCCCTGATGTACCCCGTTTACTCGTACACCACAGGCTACCCGCTCGCTGAGGATGACATTAAAGGCATTCAAGCTCTCTATGGTAGGGGGGAAAAAAACTCAATAACTTAAAGTCAAAATCTTTTTATGGCATGAGACTATTTTTTTTCATGGACATGTTATGTGAACTGTGCTTTAATGACCAATATTCAATCACAGGCCCGAACCCAAACCCAAAGAAAGTGAAGCCAAAGCCTGACGCACCAAACAAATGTGACCCCATGTTAACTTTTGATGCCGTCACAGAGCTCAGAGGAGAAACCATCATCTTCAAAGACAGGTACAGTGAGAACAATGATGGTGCTTTAAAAAAGTATAATACATAAGCTCTCGATCGTGATCATCATGGACTAGACTATTAACCTTTCACCACTACGGTGTGTAAGGAAGAGTTGATTATTCTTTGACTTAAACATTTGCTCTGTATTGAGAGTTACATATTGTAGCAGGGGAGTTGTAGCTGGGGGAAAAGTGGAACTGATTACCTTTTTTTTTTTTTTTTTACTTTCTAAGGAATTAGTGCCATAACTAAATTAGAATTGGTTGAAAAAATAGTTGAAGCTCTCTGAGGCCCCGCTCACCTCTTAAAGGCGCAGAATGGTTTAGTCCAGATTCGTCTCTAAACGCAGCAAGAGCCAAGTGAGTGACTGCTTGTGAGAGGTGCGTTAAAGGGGCATGGATCAAGAAAGGATAGACGGGGGCCCACAGAGACTGTTAATGCACAGGGCCTAGAGTTTGGCGCTACACCTCTGTATTGCAGAATAATTTATGCAGCTATTTGTTTATATGCCGCTCTCTGTTGCAGATTCTACTGGCGTCTCCATCCTCAGATGCCCGAGCCTGAGCAGACGATGATCAAGTCAACATGGCCCTCCATCCCCAACAAGGTGGACGCAGCATACGAAAACCCAGAGAAGGATGTAGTCATCATATTTAGTGGTGGGTTATATACTTAATTTGGATTTTTTAGATACTATAGATGCAACATGTGTTGACCAAAACTCTGCTCTGTCTCAATAGGGATCCGAATGTGGGCTTTGAATGGATACAACCTTGTGGATGGTTACCCTAAGTACATACACAAACTTGGACTTCCCAAGAAGATCAGGAAGATAGATGCTGCTGTTTACATCAGAGACACTGGGAAGACTCTGCTCTTCGCTGATGAGGACTATTGGAGGTAATGTGGTCATGTGCACCACGTCTCTCTCAAGTCTTTACATCTGCAGAGAACAATATTCTTTGGGATCAACACTGACATTTCATTACATGTACAGTAGTATATTAACATGTTGATTTTATTTGTCACACACAGTTATGACGAAGCAACAGGCACCATGGATAGCGGCTACCCACGAGCCATTGAAGACGATTTCCCTGGGATGGATGACGAGATCGACGCTGCTGCTTATCACTATGGTAATATGAAGCCACATCTATCACATTTTCACTTAGGTTAAAATATGATTTTTTTTCCAGCACTGCCACTTTACCGCTTTCCCTAACTGATATCCCGTCTGTTGTCTTTCAGGATACCTGTACTTCTTCCACGAACAGATGCAGTACGAGTACAGTTACAACTCAAGAAAGGTCATGCGCATCATGAGGACTAACTCCATTCTCAACTGCTGATGAAACTGCCTGTTACCATCAGCGCTGGCTTAAAAATATATGTGGCTTTACTGAATAAGAGGGGAAATTGAGACGTGCAGGATTAACCTGACACAGTTAAAGTTAAGAAAAATGTTTATTTTTACTGGTGCTGGACACACATAGGCCATACGGTATATTTTTTTCAGACACAGAATGCTGAAAATGTATTTGCATAGATTATTTCTATTTATTTTACATCTCTATATTTGTACTACCAGTCTCACTTTTGACAGCAGGATCCTGTTATTTGACTACATGTTTCACTGATATTAAGGAACTGAGCAGTTTAATATATTTTGTGTTTGTTTTTAGATTTTTTTTTATTGCAGTTGATGCAGAGAAAGCTTGATATCTGATCTTGGTGTTGAATTGCTGAATATAAAGTAATGTCCCATTTAGTGACATTTTAAGGGGACTGCACTTACAGTATTTCCTCAACATTGTAGACCTTACTCTGTACAATAGCTTTTTTTTTGCATGAGATGAGATTTAACACTTGACACAAAGGGGACTGTGTCTGAAACATGCACTAACTCAAACCATTTTTTTTTCACAAACTGCTTTAATTAAATGTCATTTTAGCACTGATGTATTTTTGACATGCGTGACATATGTGAACTTTCTTGTCAGTATTGTTAAAACCTTTTGGCAAATTAATTATTAAATAAAATGTAAGTTAACGAGGCAACTGGTGTGGTCTTTACGTATACATTTACATATAACATATTTTTAACTCAAACCTGATTATACTTTCTTACAAGCTATTTGCATGGGGAAGTCAGATCATCCATAATCTTAATGCAGATGGACTGCTGCTGCCACTTCAAGGCTGCATTCATATAATACACTGGCCAGATGTAATACACCAGTCAGATTTAAGACTTTGGTGGTTTGGGCATGAAGTTCATTCATAATTTGTAATGCTTCTTAGAGCTTTCCTGCACACTTAGGATGATGTACTTTGCAGGAGGGTTATTGGCCTAATTTAGTATGAAAAATGCATGAGAATTGGAACATGATTATTTCATTATTGCAGCAACATTTAATAGAGTCCTCAGACAAGAGTTTAATTTATATATTTGCAAGAATTGTTTGAGAAATGTAAAATATACATGAACTCAGCAAGACAGTAAATGTGCTGTAGTGTTGGTATAGCACCTCCTGCCAAGAAACTCTGGATCATGTACATGTAATACCCCACCTTTTCCACTAGAGAGCACTCCTATCAACAGTTTGGGTACATACAGATCCTGCTTTAAAAAGAGCTCTGACAGATATGGAGCAGATTCAGTGAGATTTAGAAAATATAAGTAACATTTAATGTAAGTACAACATCATGGCAATGTGCCACAGCTAGATGTCAAGTCTCTAAACCACCAAGTGTCTCCTGAGTTTGGAAAATGAACAAATAAATGAATAAAAAAATCAGTTCATGATTCATTAGTGCAGCAAATGTTGGGGAAAATCTTTGCTCTGGCATTATTAGACCTGAACATACCTCGCATCAAACAGACTAAGCATTAATCGCATTAATAAAGGGCCATTACACACAGTATCTTTATCCTCCAGCATACTATAACAACCCAAAGCCAATTACCTAAACAGAAAGTTTAGGGAGTTAGGTGAGATGTTTATGAAAATTAAGAATTTATGTAGTGTGAGCAGTCCAGTTTTAAATGGTCAGTATCTCACGCGGAAGTTTGGGAAACAGTGAAGCTTGAGCCAAGCAGCATAATCCACAGGCCCAATCATGTGGATGTAATTACAGTGCAGTGAAGCAGTCACCTCATTTGCTCATTTCCGAGGTATTGCGTGGTGTGGGTCGCGTCACCGCTCCACAAATCCCGTGCGTTCATCACCACTGTTGGCTCTGCTTTATCTGAAAGTAATACGTCATTTACATAAGCCTTTTTTTCAATCAAATTCAGATTATAATGTCATTTGCATGTGCCACAAATCATACTTCCCCTTCAGCTTGCCACTTCAGACTTCATGTGTTTTGAATAGAAATTGAAATTTGGAAGTGCAATGCAAAACAAGGGGAAAACATGGCAAAGGAAACATTTAAACAAGAGAGCTCATTGTTTTTGGCACTGATACAGCTGTCTCCAGGCCTGTGCTGAAATCTCCAGTACTCTCCCTGCAATTTAACCTTGATGTTTATGATGTTTAGAGGTGCATGTTTGTGGCCTGGTGGAAAGCAAATCTAGTTTTCAAAGACAGGAGAAGCACTCACAGTGAAATACAGCTGATGTGAGATTTAAAGCTGTCTCTAATGTATGTTTATTTCAGTGTGAGGATTACTTTGCCTCCTATACTTGGATGTGTTTTCACTCCTCTGGGAAGGTGAACAAGGCAGTCTCTTGTCTCAAAATATTCATTACTGACATGCTCTCGCTCCTCGGTGGTTTGCAGAAATTCAGCAACTTTTAGTGTTGACTTAACTTTTGGCTTTTATAGAGCAGTGCAACGAGAAACATGAAAAATTCAGTCACTTTTAGCCCCATGTGGATTTAGAGGTCATGTAAGTCTCCCCTTTTCCTCCATCTCATTCCAGTCACAGCCGGGCACCTCTCCCCGTTCCTGCCCCAGTCAGAAGTCATTACCATATCTGACTCTTTCAACTCGTTCAAAATGCAGCATTGAGGATTTGAACGGGAGCCAAATTAAAAGATCATAAACCTTGAATTTTAATGTCTCTGCATTGGTTACAAGTTAGGTGGTGGAGTGGTGCTGGCTTTACTGATGTTAAAAGTGCAGCCACGTCAAGACATTACAGAGAGTTCACTGCCCCGTGAGCGGAAGATTTAGATCCTGCAGCCCTTCTGATCATCCTGCAGCCAAGACAAGGTGGGTGCGGTTCAGCCAGTGGACTGGAATGAGCTCCCTGAAGCTAAAATGTTTTCATCCACCTCTTATTTATCCTCATTTTATTTTGATTTTATTGTGTTTTTTGACCTTACTCTATTTGTTTCATTTGTTTATCTCTATAGCACTTTGAAGTTAATGAAAAAATGTAGAGCAAGGATAGAGACAGTTCAATGAGGTCAAAGAAAAATGGCAATGGAAGTAAAAAAAAAAAAAGAAAAAAAAAAAGAAAAGGTGGTATCCTTTGAGAAAACCTTCACACGGTCCAGCCCAGCAGCTCCTGATGGAAACCAGATGGTGGAGAATGACGGAGAGGGCAGCAGTCTCAGGATGTATCCCTTTTCCTCTGGGAACTCCCTCCTCAGGCCCCCAATATGAGGAGGGTGATGCAAGACTCCTGCTACTCCTACACTGAGATGATTATTCGGAGTGTGAGCAAACCACAAGGTTTGGGGAACTTCTGAAATGTCATTAAGACAGAAATCTTTCATCAAATTATTCATATATTTTAAAACATATGAATTGACAAACTAACATACGTGTACACATTTTACAACATGCCTGTCAGAGTGCAGGTCGGTTAGGTACAGGATAGGCACTACATTGTTCAACTTCATTTGAACAGTACTGATGACTGTGGCTTTTATAGTGTAGTTAGCGCTGATAGTGGCAAATATTATGCTTCCGGGTGTATCTGTTTATTTCCTGTTGCCATCTATTTTCTGTTCTTGTCTCATCTGCCTGTTGTTATTCTTCCTCTTTCTCTGAATAGAACAGAAAAAATCTGAAGTCATCGTATTTGTAAAGCAGCCAGTGATTCACTGAAAAGGCACAGTCTGTGTTTCTTCCTCCTACTGGATGCTGGAATGTGCAGAAGGTCAGCCTCTGCTCTGTGTCGACCCGTGAGTAAGTAAATCTGACCAGACATGACTCAGGGGCGGACACTGCTGTGTGTTAAAAGTGACCTGTTAATCCAGTAAAGGAGTTCATCTCTTTGGTGTGACAGCAGCCCTTGCAGCGGGCTTTTAGGATTAGCTGAGGACTCTGGAGTGATTCCCTAAAACTTGATTTACAAAAACAGTTACAAGAATCATAATCATGCATCAGAAAATAAAGCTGTGGAAGGGTCACACTGTGAAAATAAAGACTTATTTTGAACAGTCTGACTGAGTAAGAATTCACATGGACGTAATGTTTGATCTTGGGTGAATTTGCCACCATCTGTTACACAAAACTATATAATAAAATCATGTGGACTTTGGCTCAAGATGGAAGTCAGGATACACTTGTACTGTGAATACAGCAGCAAACAATTGTTCTTTCTAAACAAAACATGACCTCAATTTCCAGCGAGGGAACAGATGTCGAACGCAGACTTGTGAACAGCTGATGGAACTGTTCTAACCTCAGTGTGAGGACCTCTGTTTGCAAAGAATCAGCATAATAAAACTTACACTGTACAACACTACTGACCAGGAGCTGGTCCTCCTCATGCTGAGTCATGGGATAGCTTTTTAAAATGTGTGAGTCAGTCAAAAGAGATGTTTACTTTTCCTGGAAAGTTTGACTTTCTTTGCAGATGTGAGGTTTTTAGGGTACAGCAGTATTCTTGGAAATAAAGCAGTGTTCACTTGCAGCCCATTGTCACAGGTTGCCTTCAGGTTGTGACAAAGAGAGGGAAAAGGAGCAAATTTTAACCCTTTTTCCATTTAGTCTTGTAAGCATAGAGTAAAGTCTGAAATATGTGTATATATTTTGTGAAATAGAAACTTATTTTTTTCTGTTTTCATTTGCTTTTAATCATTTTGCGACACCTTGTGAGGGCCCCCCTGGGTTACTGTCTTATACAGTGTCTTACAAAAGTATTCAACCACCTTGGTGTTATCGTATTTTGCTGTCTTAAAACCTGTAATTTGAATGGATTATTATTTGGATTTTTTTGATGGACCTACACAAAATAGTCGAAATTGGTGAAGTGAAATGAAAATAAAAAAGATGTTTTAAAAATTTTAGCTTGGCTTTATGGATTAGTGGCCAGAAAAAAGCCATTGCTCAAAGAAAGAAAGAAATAAGATGATGAAGATATATATATGTAATTTTTATTTTATTTCATGTTATTGTATTTTATTTTATTTTATTTTATTTTGTTTTTTTTTATTTTATGTCATTCATTTATTTTGTAAGGTAAAGACAATTGGTATTATATATATCACACACTGAGACTGGTTTATACTTGTAAGTCACGGACATTTGGTAATTTGTATTATATACTAACATAGGTTTTTGTAAGATAAATATTTGGTAATCACTATTATATAGGTTATTTTTGTGTGACAAAGTTAAAAGGTAATAGCAATGGTGGCGGCAGTAGCTCAGTCCATAGGGACTTGGGTTAGCCTGTTCAAGTCCCCATCCAGACCAAAATATGGAGCGTGGACTGGTAGCTGGAGAGGTGCCAGTTCACCTCCTGGGCACTGCCGAGGTGCCCCTGAGCAAGGCACCAAACCCCCCAACCGCTCGGAGCACCTGTCATGGGCAGCCCACTCCAACATCACTCCACTTAGTGCATGTATAGGTCCAGTTTGTGCATGTGTGTGTTCGGACCTGTGTGTAATTGACAAACAGAGTGAAAAATTGAATTTCCCCTCGGGGATTAAGTATATATATATATATATATATATAAAAAAAATATTTAGAAAAGTTTATAGGGTATAAAAGGTATAGGTTTATATGCTTTTCATTATTTGTAAATACTTATTTCTGTCTGTCTGCTTGTTTATATGTTCATGTCTTTTTTTTTCATGTTCGAAGTAAATATCAAGTATCAATATCAAAGAAATAAGAACATGTTTGGAGTTAACCAAAAGCCATGTGGGAAACATATGGAAGAAGATACTCTGGTCATATGAGACTAAAATTAAACTTTCTGTCCACTCTGTCATAAAGCCCAGCTCTGTGGAGTGTACAGCTCAAAGTAGTTCTGTGAACAGATACTCCCGTGTCTGCTGTGGAGCTTTCCAGCTCCTTCAGGGTTATCTTTGGTCTCTTTGTTGTCTCTCTGATTAATGTCCTCCTTGCATGGTCTGTGAGTTTTGGTGGGCGGCCCTCTCTTGACAGGTCTGTTGTGGTGCTACATTATTTCCCCTTTTTGTAATAATGGATTTAATGGTGCTCTGTGGGATGTTCAAAGCTTCGGATATGTATTTTTGGAACTCAACCCTGATCTGTGCTTCTGCAGAACTTTGTCCCTGACCTGTTTGGAGACCTCCTTAGTCTTCATGGTGCCCCTTGCTTAGTGGTGGTGCAGACTCTGGGGCCTTTCAGGTGGACGTATACTGAGATCAAGTGACACTTAGATTGCACACAGGTGGACTTTACTGAGCAAATTATGTGACTTCTAAAGGTAATTGGTAGCACTAGGTCCTTTAAGTTACTTCATCATAGCAAAGGGGGTGAATACGTCATATGCACACATCACTTTTCCCTTTCTTATTTTTCAGAAGGTTTTAAAAACGTGTTTTTTCATTGCACATTACCAATGTTGATTCTTTTCTGTGGGTCCATTACAAAAAAATCCAATAAAAATCCATTTCAGTTAAAGGTTGTAACACTATGAAATAGGAGCAATGACAAGGGGGGGGTGAATACTGTTGCAAGGCACTGGACTAAAATGTTGCATCAGTTTTTTTATATGGACGTCGAATTCGATCATGTGCAAGGACCGAAAAACTGAATGAACACGTTGCATTTTTATTGTTTAATCCAAGTGTGATTTTCTTTAGGATTTACTAATTGCATAGCAATGCCATTCTGTGGTACAAACTTCAACAGCTTTAGCTCTTGAGAAAAACAGGCAAATCATTGTGGCCTGTGACAAGCTGAGCTGATCTTTTGTTTGTCTGAAAAACAAAACCTCTGTGCTGAGCTGCAGTACGCTGACACAGTGCCTTGGTGTCTATTGTCACGGCAGCACGACAAACCAGAGGGCATACGGAGCATCAATACGTCAATATCACTGTTGTCAGATGAAAATGTTGCTACATCGCCTCTGGAAATCCATAAACAGGTTATTGTGAAGTTAAAAAACAGTTATTCATTCATACATCCTAAACAAAGACTTCAGAAACTTGCTTGTAAAAACACATTCTTTGGTTTCAGCCTCCCACGGGAATGAAAAGCAAAACCTTTGCAGTGTTCAGAGCAGTATGGGCTCATTGTTGAAGCAAAGTGAATTACAGCTGCTTGGATAACTTGATCCTCCAGAGGATCTATCCTGGGAAGGTCAGATTACATTTGTTTGATAGCTGTTCAAGCAAGAACAGAACACTTAATAAAGACACCCTGGTTCTGCCTGCCTGAATTAATTATACACAGTTCAAAGCTTCCCTCTGCTTTGAAGTAATTACATCTCAGAGCTAGACCACTGCAGAGAAGCCAGTGATTACTTTTTGATTTCTTTGCTCATATGTCCCACACTGCCATAATGCACACAGCACGCCTAAATTAAGTTGTTTTTGGGAAATGAAATTAATTGTGATGTTGAAAAAATCCTGTTTTCTACTGTTGGTGTGCTCTGAAAAACAAAACAAGAACAAGAAAAACAGGTAAACAAAGTCACTTTTTGTTCGGTGGAAGCGGAGGCGAGATGAATCTTGTTCAGACTTGCATAAAAGTAAGCTGCTGTTTGTTTGGTCGTGATTTCACAACAGACACGGTCAGATAAGTTGTACATGCAAACACTGTTTTTATCAGCTGTCACTGACTAAAGGTTTTTATTGACCCAGTGTCTGTTGACCCCTTTATCCACCTGAAAACAGTCTCTCCTGATTACTGCCCCTCTTCTTGTGACTGTCCTGTATTTGTGTGATGACATTATTTCAAACCAACAAAGCAAGATGTCACAGCAAAACACAAAGCATCTGCGTTGGCAGTGCGTTGTGGCTTTATTTGAACGCGTCTGTTTCTTCACTTGCACCGGAAATTAACTTTCTGTCAGAGTAGCGTCAGCAGTGTATTCCAATTAAATGTCACTGCAGGATTTGTTTTTCAGTGTCAAACAGAAATGTCAACATTTCTATCAAGATCTCTATTGATCCCTACTCTGTGGTGAACCTCTTCACCTCCGCTAGCTGTAAAGAATCATTAAAGCTGCTCTTACAAATTGTGTTTCATCATGTTGTGGTGTTTTCTTTGAACAGAGGAGTAGACATATGTACAGATTATCATCTTTGTAAGTCAGCTAGTCTCTGATGTGTCATGCAGTTTGCATTGCAACACATTTGTGCTGCTTTTCAACTCATCTGTGCATGTCGCAGACTAGACAGAGGGACATTGTTGGGAGCGAACTGAAATGTTAATAGACATGTGACCTGATCTTCATTCAGTGAGGCTGTCTTTGTAGATCAGATTGATACTGAACCTGAATTGAAATTACTATTTGTGCAGTCTTTTGAGGCATGCTTTGTGATTGGGCTGCAATTAACTTTGACTTGACTAATTTGTATGTCACTTTGCAACCCGGTCTCACTCTGAAGTCGTCAAAATCAGCTTGGGCAGTGACTCGTGGTGTCAGACACTGACGACAAAAGCTGTCCTTTAACATGGTGGTGGTGGCTGTTATATTATAATGGTGCTTGGCAGCGTCAAGGGGAAACACGGCAGGACAAGAACGAAAGTTAAGGCAGTGAACGTACAAGTAGGGCTTTTTCCCTAAACCTAACCACGTGCTTTTGTTGCCTAAACAAAACCACGTGCGTTAGTTGCTGGAGAAAAAAAACAAGGTCAATTTGAGGTGCTGTACCAGCATAGTGTGTTTATTTTGAAAGAGACTGTATGTAAACAGAAATTTTCCTGTGAAAATGGAAGTGTTTTGAAAGACAATGCATGTAACAGGCATAACTTGACACGGCGTCCTAGAATGTCAACAACCAACGCACCCAGGGTACCTTGCACGTCGTGTCTGGATGTGGAAGGTCCATGACCAAACGTCGATATGTGACAAGGCTGGAGTGAGAATGTGTTGCACTTTGGGTATGAAATGTGCTGTATAGATACATTTTCTGATTGAGATCTTGTCCACTGATATTTCACTATTGAAACCAGACTTTATGTTCAGACATGATGAGCTACAATAGTGTGAAAAAATTCCGCACTTTTGATCTGTAACCTGATTTGTTGTGCTGCTGCATTCCCTGAATGTCTCTGCAATTTCACAGTGTCGTAGTGACCATTTAGCGCTACTGCATGTTTCTGATGGATGGCTGGTTCCTTGGGTGTCAACATGCTTCAGGAGAAAAAAAAGCAAAAACATCTGGTAAGTATTTTCTGCTGTGGGGTCAATCTACAAAAGGCTCTCAGGAAGCCCCCTACCAACTAGAAGAGAAAGAGCTGCATTCACACACACACACACACACACACACACACACACACACACACACACACACACACACACACACACACACATAAGCACAACTAGACTCAAATACCACACAAACTGAGATTCTGGCTTTGTTCAAGATCCTCTGCATTCTCACACTCAAGGTTAAGCATGTAACATCAACAGTCCAACTATGGCGCAATCTGTGAAAACCCCCTCGGTTTAGTCAGCCTTATTTTGGCTGGTTTTGTGTCTTGGAGTTTAAAAGATGTGTCACAGAAAGGAGGGCATAATGTCTTCTCTGTCTCACAGGACAAAACACTCATTGCCTGACACACACAGGAGAACTGTAAGCTGCCATGACTGAAACCCGGCTCTCTCTCGCTCCCTCTTTCTCCTTTTCTCTACTCATCTCCTTCCCAGTCACCTCCTTGGCAGGTTACCAGCCCAGTGTAGCATGGTATCCTGCCAAACCCTGGCATGTCTGCCCACTTCAGTGTCTTTTCAGGACCATTCAAGATCGAGAGTGTGTGTATGTTTCTGTGTATCCAGACACTTTCAAGTAAATAAAAAAAAGTTTTATACACAACATGTTGCTGAGTTGTAAAAAGTGAAGAAAGTGCTGTGAGGGCAAACCACCGAGATCTAAGCTTTCCTCTTGTCCTGCAGAGGGACACACCCTGCTATGAGTCAGTCCCATGCATGGATACAAATCACATAGTGCTTTGAAAAACAGGATCTCTAGCGAAATTATAAATACAGTGTCGACACTGACACAACCTTTCCTTGCATGTGGTTTTCTTTTTAACGATTCTTTGTGCTCCTACGCTGACACACCTAACAAGTGTTGACGTTTTCACACAGAACAAACAGCAGTCATTCAAAGAGTTAGAAGAGTCAATTTATTACACATATGATTCATATATATAAAGTTATATACAATATAGTTACATACGTACAAATATAAACCTCTACACCAAGACATCTGACTTTCAATTAACCAACTGAAAAGGTGGATTTCCTTTAAAATCTCAAAATCATAACAATAAAGGCCCCAAACCTTCACAGATCGCTGACATTCATAAACTCTAATATGCAGTCTTGAGGCTTATCATCCTCTTAGGTCCACAGAAATACCACAGAGATGGGAAGGTGACATTAAAGATTACAGCACAGTGCAGCTCGCATTTAAACATCAACAGAAAGCGACATTACTTCATTACCAATTATGTGCGAGTTGTCATACTTCACTGGTCAATTCTGCTTCACACAAGCGTTTTGGTTGGCTGGAGAGTGATTTGATCGCAGTCACAGCTTGTTTAGTCCTGTTGTGTAATGTCAAACAGACAAAACAAAGATCACCATGTCAGAGGCTGCTGACCTACTTTGCAAAGGCTGTGCACCAAACTTACTGTCATTATGACGGTAAATCATCCAAACATAATGGACAAAATGTCAGATTTGGGCTGGTGGACATAGAAAAAAATTCAAGTAATCAAATGGTCATTTGTGGGTGTAACAAGAAAAGATCTTCAACCCTCGACAGTTATAAACATAACTGTAAGCTTCCCAAAACCATGCTTAATAAAATAATTCTGGTTCTTGGATGTACAGTTCGATATTTTTGGGAAATACGCACGTTCACTTTCTTGTCGGGAGTTAGAAAAGAAGATTGATTCCACTGTCATGTCTGTATGGGTAAATATACAGCTACAGCCAGCAGCTGGTTAGCTTAGCTTAGCATTAAGACAAGAAACAGCCAGCAATGCTCTGTCTGAAGGTAAAATCTACCTATCTGACATGTCAAATCTCATTTCTTTTATCTGTAGAAAACACAATGTGCTGATTAGTGAGCTTCTGAGAACTTTCTGACAGAGCCAGGCCAGCTGTTTCCCCGTTTCCAGTCTCTGTGCTAAGCGAAGCTAACCATCTGCCAGCTGTAGCTTCATATTGAACAAATAGACATGAGTGGTTTCAATCTCCTCATCTAACTCTGGGCTAGAAAGCTAAATCGTCCCTTTAATCATTCCAACAAAGCATCACATTCAAAGTCAAATAAAATTCTTAGTGGTCAACAGTAAAATATTCTTCAGTGTGGGTTTTATGAGCAATGCATAGAAGGTTTTGTATTCCACTGGATGACATTTAGGCCATGTGTGAGTGCATTATCTAAAAAATACCACGACTGGAATAAGTGCAAATAACTCTTAAAATGGTCCCACTTGAAATGAAGTACATAACGTACAAACATTACTGACATTTTTGGATTCATGAAAGGTTCTCTACCAGTTTAGGCTACATGTTAAGATGTGAAACAAACGGATCTGTGCTATGAAGACTGCTGTACATTTTGTCTTTTTTTGTATATTTTGTTTTTAGGTACTGCATTTATGATACTTCAGTCAAGAGTCCATGAGGGTTACTTTCAACCTTTAAGACGTATTCCAAAGGTTCACCTTGGAACGCAGGTAACTGAGTGAAAGTTACATAAAAAAGTGTTTTGCATATGAAAGCAGATAAGGCACAGCTCTGGCATCTGGATTGTAAGGGCCGGGGTATTCCCTGTCAGAACTCGGTTGTATGATGTGTTCTCCTACCATGGTGGGAATCAAGTGTTTATGGTTATATCCGACATTTGAAAGGTGTGGGGAGGAAGGGGTTTCCGAAGCTATTGGCACATCCAGCAAGCACTTAAAATGGAGGATACTGGCCCCTTTAGGAGTGGTCCATTTCCACAGGCACTGTTTCACAACACAATGCCCTCCACATTACAGTTCAGCACCTCATTGTGTTGGACCTGCCCCAGCTGCCGGTGAAACTGCCCCTGTTTCTGGGTCCTCCAGCAGTGGATACTTCGTCCCAGTGTAATACTCTTAATACTGGGCAGGTGGGTCAGTATGTTATTTGGCAAAGACGCCACACCAGAGCCGGACAAATTCAGCTCTTGCAGGGAGTCTAGTCCGCTGAAAACCGCAGGGCTTAAGGTCTTGAGCTTGGGGTTGTTTGAGAGATCCAGAACCTGCAGGCTCTGGAGGCCCTTGAAGCTGTTCGGTTCGATCTCCTGAAGCTCAGGGAGCCCACTGATTGATAAATAAACCAGATCTTTCAGCTGAGCAAAAGCTCCCTCCTTGATCTGTGCAATGGGGTTACCATCCAAATTGAGATACCTCAGCGGAAGTCCCGCAAGCCTCGGTACGCTCGACAGCCGGTTCGCTGACAGATTTAAGCTTTGAATGTGCAACACTCTTCCACGCAAAGTCGTGGAGACTGACACAAGCTTGTTATGAGATAGATCAACGCTGACAGGTTCACCATTGACTTTAGTTGTGAACACGTCCAAGTCGAACTCTCTGAAGCTGTTGTAGCTGAGGTCAACTTCAGCCAGTGGGAGGCCGGAGAAGCAGGTTGGGGAGAGGCTCTCCAGGTTGTTATGGCTCAGATCCAAAGTCTCCAGGTAGCGCAGCTTGGACAAAGCACTGGGTGTTACCTGAAAATGTGAAGGCAAGGAAGGGATAAAAAGACAAGGAAAACATTTTAAGAGTGGCAAGGGGTGATAATACACTGAAATAAAACTATACAATGACTTTTGACATATATGTATTGATATATGTCAGAACTTGATTGTTTTGGTCTATAAATCTGTAACTTTTCTGTCCTTAGAAAACTTGTAATATTTGTAATGACTGAGGAATATATACAAATGTATCCAGTCAAACTTTGGGGTGACCAGCAAACCTTTAATGTCATTAAAAAATGCTCTCAACTGTTAGCTCATGGTACCTAGCAGGATGTCATAGCTGGATTTGTTTGAATATCAGTAAACAAAAACTTTTACATTTACAAAAAAGCTTAATTATGATCTCATTTATTAATCTTTCATGATAAAATCATTGAAATGCTTGGGACAGCTTTATTCATTGGATTAAAATGTGCTATATCGGGATAGGTATCGTTATCGGGATATGAAATGACCTATATCGGGACATGAGATTTTGGTCATATCACCCAGCCCTACCTGTGAGAGTACTAAATTAGGGACTGACACATTTAATTGATTATAGAGTGTGCAAATTATTCATTAAAAGGTTACATCGCCTTGTTTGAGACCAACAGATTGATGCTTGAGTTCCTCCATCCACTGACCTTTGTTATAAGGTTGCTGCTTAGGTCCAAGCTAATGAGGGTGGTGTAGCCTGGACCGGCTAACATGGTGTCACTGAGCGGGCCCATGGCGTTGGAGGACAGGTCTAGGTGGGCAGTGTCCAGTGGGATGGGGATGGGCATGGTGGTGCCGGGTCCCAACCCTCGGCAGTCCACCCTTGTCAGACTGAAGCTGTCGAACAGGCCAAAGCTTTCCACCTCACAGCGGCAGCCAGGGTGGCAGTTCTTGACCGCACTGGACTGGGCGGAGGCCAGCAGCGACAGGCTGATCCACAGGAGGAGTGCCATTATGCTCTGGAGAGAGAATTACTTACATTTGAAACCTTTTCACACGACACTCCCATGGAGGTTAGAAAAGTTGTCTCTCATGAAAGCCACCATTTATCATGTTTAAATCACATTTCAAGCTACAATCACCGTGTGAGAGAGATGCATTACCTCAGTCACCAGAGCGGATCAGTTCAACTGGTCCAAACTCCTTCACAGAGCACCTTGTTTGTGGTTTTAGAAATTACAAGCACTGTTCCTTCTCAAATGCCATCTTCAAGGTATTTGTTAAGCTTATTGAAAAAACTTAAAGCTTTTATTTGTGCAACTTGAGTAGCCCTAATTTCCCTCCCTCTTGGCTTCCCAACGGGTGTGACCTGATTTCTTTGATCAAAGAGTTCATTTGCACTTTCTTAGTTTACTCACAAGAAAGAGTGTGCATGGTTGTAAAAAATGAAAACTTGAGCGTATTGTAAATCAGGGCCCTTAATATATCTCTGCTCCTTCTTAAAAATTAGGAAAACCAAGATGAGCCCACTGCCTGAGCATATCCTCTGAGCCCAATGCATGAAGACAGAAAAAAATCAGACTTCTCATTCTGATTTTAATTATACTGGTATATGGTCTAATACTTACAACACTGCATCTGGAATAATAGCAGAATGGAAAGCTTCAAAATGAAAAAATTAATTAATTAAACAACAGAGGGAAACAAACCCTGCCCTCTCAAAATATATGGATCAATAAGTTAAAGCATAGGATTCATTAAAATGAATAAAGAACCAAGTAAATTCTGTACATACAAATAAAGATTAAGCAAAAAAGTGGCTGTAAAATCTATAACAGTGATTAGTTTTATTTTAAAACAGCTCCTGTACCTTTGCCGTAGTTGTTGCTGTTGTTCCTCTATGTGTAAATAAGAGCAGAATGGTGCTCACCCAGTTTAACTTATGCAATGTGTACACACGCGCACGCACACACGCACACACACATACACACAAGCACTTAAATGAGTATGAAAATTGGACAGAGGTTAAGTGTTGTGTAACAGGTAGAAAAGAACAGTCATGGTCAAGTCACCCCAGGCATGACACAGCAGAGTACGTGTCAAAGATCCACCTCAGATGTTAACAGTTTGTTCCTGAATGAAAATAAACAGGACACTACTGTCATCACTTTTGTTGATCATTCACCTAAACTGCTCAAAATCTAGAATTTACAAGTTCAAAAGCATTTTTTTATGGGGAATCCAGCTTCTCGAAGAAATGCAAGTTAGTGTGTTCTTGCAAGAAAAAGTAAAATATTAATTCTCTCTGATCTTCGACCTGACATTTGTTTTAAATTTTGACTCTTTTTGGGGTATGCAGTGAGAATGTACTCAGGGACTCGCTGTTATCAGGCATATCTCTCAGGGGTTACAGTTATTCATCTTGGCTTATGTAAGAGGATGAGGTTACAGAGCTGCATAGTATTTGGTCTACATATGCAGGCTGATTAGCGTGGCTCAAAGTCTACTCAGACAGAGCTGATCACCTCTGTGCCGCGTTTCTTTAGATTTAACCCCTGAAGTCCCTGACTATTACTGGCTGCTTGTAATGCTGCTGATAGTGAACAAGTTTATAAAGAAATCAACTGAATGGGATTTTTTATATTTTAAAATTTATTACTAGAATTTTCTTCTACCTACATAAAGGGTGTACATGTAATATTACTAACATGAAAGTTTTAATAAACTTTGTTCACCCTGTTATGTTACATGACAAGTTAGTGTCTGATGTTTTCATGGTTGTGTGTAGGTGTGTGTGTTCTCAGCGAAGGCCTGAGTCCCTCCAGCTGTGGGTTTTGACCTAACAGGAACGGGCGAGGTTTATGACTGTCAAATTGAGCTGAGTACACAAATCTTTCACTCGCTGAACAAAATTTAACAAGATTTTTTCTGGTTGAGCTCTTCCGAAGCTAAATAGTCCACCCACGGAATGAACCACCCGTAAAGGACACAGGGGGGGAAACCTGATGAATGAATGCTCTGTATTTTAAAGATATCGTGGCATGGTGTGTCATGCATAGTGTTCTGCAAATTAACTTTGCACTTGCAGTTTCTAAAGCAACTGCTTAAAGGTCCAGTGTGCGGGCTCTAGGGGGATATATTTGCATAAATGTAATGTAATAAGTGTGTTTTCTTTAGTGTACAGTCACCTGAAAAAAAGAATCGGCATGTTTTTGGTACCTTAGAATGAGCCATTTATATCTATATAGGAAGCGGGTCCTTATTTATGGAGACAACCATGTTTTCCCAGAACGGACAAACCAAACACTTCAGTGTTTTTACCGGATTTAATTACCTGGGGTCTCATTTATAAAAATAACGCTTAGGATCTGTACTAAAAATATACATGGGGACAAAAGCCAAAAATGGCACGCACTGAAAAATATTCAACCATTTCTACAATCAGGCTTCCACCTCACAATCTGCATCACCTATTTCCCATCTCCAAAATTCCTCTCTCAGGCCTCGTTTTGTGCATACGCAATGTTTGAGACCCCTGTCCCATTTGTTTTGGAGAGAAAGAAACCTTTGTGGAAAATGTGGCTCCCAGTTAAAACCTTCTGAGCAATGAACACTGATGTAATCCTAACCAGGAGTTCACACTTGGCACACTGGAGAATTTTCAACTTGCCATATGCAATCCTCATCGCTACTAAATCCTACACACTGACCCAATAACTCTTATTCTGTGTGTATTTACCACATCATTAGCTGTCATTTCAAAAAAGATAATAGGGTCCTTCTCCGCCCTCTCTGCAATTACAAGTTTTGTTTCACCTCAAGCAAACTACAGGCCTCAAAGAGGTCAGCCTTGTCGGGAAACCACAGAGAAGCCATATGCCGACTAAACATGGGAAACTGCCAGTAAAACCAAGTGGTTATACGCCTTTTATGTCTACCACACTGGTCTTCAGCAGCTCGTCACCTCCGTGTGGTTTTGCAGCCACATTCGTCCGGCCCTCCTTCCTTTCCTGCATCCTTTGCTCCATCTGTTGCTTCGACAAGGACTGTGAACTTTCTGCACCAGGTGTTGCTCTTGACCTCTCACCAATAAATCTCAGCTAACGGCAAACTGCTGCTGGCGCTGCCTTCAAATCAGATACATTCTAACTATGGCGATTACCCAAAAGGCAACGGCAGTTAGAGCAGCGGACCCCCTGAGTGGACAATTGGCAAAGGCCTGTGAAATCACGCCCCAACACCTTCTCACTTTCTGAGGCCTTTTCACTCCTTTTGTATCCTGGGATCCTGCCGCCCTCTGAGGATCATCAGCCATTAGTTGCTCATTTATTTATTTACCATCCTGCAGCCGGTGTATTGCTGTTCACGGCACGGTTTTCTTATCTAAACTAAAACTTATCAGCACGCAAGTACATTTAGACTTTTGCCGAGCTCTCCTACTGTGATAATCCAATTACCATAGTGTGTTATCAGTGTAAACACAATCATTTCATTCATCAAAAGCCAATATAAAAGCACCACTTTATTGCCCACAAGCAATACACTTATCTTAAGTCTTTACAAGATTTCTTTTTGCGGCTGGCTTGTCTTTATCTAAATTCATGCAGAAAAGTAAAAAAAACTGCACATTTAAAGCAGAAGACAGAGTGAACGCACCAAACATAATACCCACTTACTTCTCCGATTTAACACATTTATTTGCATCTATGTCAAACATCATTTAGCCGTCAATTTGTTCAATATCCTCCAGCGCTGTGATGTATTCTTCGTGTCACTGAGACCGCTGTGTCCTAATTTAATCTTCAAGTTGAAGGCTGAAAACTGTGTAATTAGAAGATGGATGCCACGCTAATCCTTTTAAGCCAAATTAATGCACGACACTGAGGAGGAGGCAGTGATTTAAATTAAATTGATGGTACTTAAGTGTTTTAAAACAATTAGGCAGCACTGGGACGCCTAAAGTAACGATGAATAAATAAAATCACAAAGAAGGAGGCTGATCAAATTCATCAAAGTATATTTTAGCAAAGCTAGAGGAGACGGTATCACAGAACATGGTGATGAGAGATTCACTGAAGGTGTAGCTGACTGAATATCACCTAAGAAATAAATGAAACCCTTCTGTGTATATTCTTCTAGCACTGTATTTTAGCACAGTTTTAAGGTACTTGTACATTACGTGTGAGTATTTCCATTTTGTGCTATTTTAAACTTGTCTTCCATCCAATAATAGAGGGAAATATTGTTCTGTTTAATTCAGTGCATTTATCTGACAGCTTTATTTACAAAGTTTGTTAGTTTTTTGGATACCCAAGATTATTGTCACCAATTTAGCATCTGACCAAATGTCTCTCCTTCTGTTCCTGAAATATGATGTAGAGTAATGTGTTTTATAAATGCAGAATATTACGATGTCACAGTGAAGTTGACCTTGTCATAATTAGAGTGTGAATTCTTACAGTATTGCCAAAACATGCTTCGGTAGGGCACAGTGACCTTTCACCACTGCATTCGAATCAGTGAACATTTGTGCTACATTTCCCTCAAGGCATTCTTGAGAAATCGTGTTCACAAGATTGAGGCAGACAAGGTCACAATTACCCTGACCTTTGACCTATGGCCACTTAAGATCTAATCAGTTTATTGTTAAGTCAGGGGGGCCTTCTCTCTTCTATCCAATAATGCAATAACATGTCACAGACAGGGCCATTCTGCCTCATAAAGACCACTTTGACTTTGGAAACTTAAAGGTCTACTGTGTAAGATTAAGTGGCATCTAGGGGTGAGACTGCAGGTGTGCCAAGCATGAAGAATAAGGTGGCCAACACAAAAATACTAATGGCCCTAAACAGAGCCAGTGTTTGGTTCATCTGTTCTTGGCTACTGTACAACAACATGGCAGACTGCGTGTGAGCAGGCCCCCAGGAAGGGAAATTACAACTTATGGATCCATCATGTGATGCACTGCGGCCATTTAAGACTTTTTCCCACTGAGTTACATGGAGAAAGAAATGTCCTTAAATTAGTGGGACATTTTTTGAGCATCATAACCCTGTGAATGCCTTTGGGAAGTCTAGAAAAGCCACATAATTGAATTATATTATCTCCAATCAAGTTAACAGAGGGTTAATTCAGAAGTAGCCAGCACAGCCTGTGGATGTTGCTAGTGTACCTGATCTATGTGCCGCACAGTGCAGAAGCAGTGCCTGATCTTTCGCATCATTTTATACGAAGCAGCTGAACCATTTTGGTGTGATGAGCAACTTTCAAAGGAATGAATGGGACTCCACCGCCAATGCTGTATCCAAATCTCTTTATACATCCATGGATGGGATGTGGCTTGCTCCAAATATAGCTCATTCTAGGGTCATAGATGTAACCGGCGGACTCAAGTGTTGTTTGCGTTGTGTTGACATGAAGAGGCCCAGACAATAGATATCTTTTGAGGGGATCTCTGTTTATTCCTGACAAATGACAGCAAGAGGTAAAAACAAAATCCTCCGTCAATCACGACCATATAACTCGAGCCCCTACACAAATTAAGTGACACAGGAATGTATTATTATACAATAAGTTTAAGCTGAAAAATGAAGTTATAAACTTAGCTTAAATTACTACCAGAGCAATGTCACTTAGGCTACCTCTTGCATGGACTACAACAGCAAAAGGGGAGAGGCGAGGTGGGAGACACCCCTTTATAGGTGGGTTTTTAATTGATCCTATTACATAGAAACACAACGATTCTTATTTTAGGTTATTATAAACTAATGAAAGCGAATAAATGCCCCTAAATCCTACACACTGGACCTTTAAGTGCATTTTGCGGTCCATACTTAGTTATACTTTGATAAATAATATTTTTATTTCAAAGTACTTCTTCCACCAGTTTCTATCAAACACCAATCCTATCACCTCTTTTTCTTTCTATGCCAGATGTGTTTCCATGAGCTCTCCACCTCCTGGATGATGAAAGTCTGACCAGCTGTGTCAAACGTGTCACTGCCCTCTCTGCGTTACCACAGTGAACCAGTGCCATGCCCTGGGAAGTTACCACAGGAGGCGGGTAACACTCACTGCATGGCACCTCCGCAGATCAAATTTCTTGCAGCCGTACGTGGCAGACCACGGAGAGAGCAGAGGACTCTGCTGCATGATTTTCGGATAAAACACCCCAAACAAGTATCACACGGATCACTCTAAGTACCGTTCATTACACATTCACCTCCAACCCCGCCCCTTCCAGCTGTCAATCACGTCTCCACATGTCACCTCTGCGCGCATCAGTCTCCAGAGTTTGCACACTCCATAAAGTTTCTTTCTCCGTCTGAATAATTTGCGGTAACGACACACGAGAGCCTGGTCAGTTCAGACGGGACACCAGGGGCGGTTTCTTCAACACAGAGGCAAACGTGAAACCTGATCTGACCACAGCGCTCCGCTGCTCCGCTGCGTTTCTGTGCCTAAACTAACGCAAAAAAACTGCTGACTTCACAGACACTTTCTGACAAACAGGAAACAAGTAGGGGGATAGAAAATCGCTTCTACTTGTATTACCTTTCTTCTCAGCTTGTGTTCTAACTTACTTTGGTGCCTTTCATCCACACTGTCCGCTTTTCGGCCGTCTTTCACTTCACCGCTCCCATTTTCCAGACCCCCGCTGCGTGCCCGCGTCCCCGTGGTTAGTGTGCCTGCTGGTCCACATGAGCTCTGCGTGTCTCTCTGCGTGTCTGCTCCGCCACAATAAACTGTCAGGGGCTGGAAACACTGGGGCACACTCGTCTGTTCCCATCCCATAAAGTCCTGACTGGCCTCGGCTCGTTTTACCACCGTCAAGTTTACGAGAGTCCAATATAGGAGGACTTCCTGTCGGTACCTTCCAAAACAAAATGCATCACTTGTGACCAGATTTGGTAACCATTTCACTCTTTGTTTTGACTACTATTTGCACTAAATGTAGCCCATCGATAGAAGTTCTGCGATTCATTTTATGTCAGGTTATATTAGGCTACTAGGGTTTTGTGTTACATTGGCTACTGTTGCCACTGTGCTTTCATATTGGGCAGGTCAAGGAAACTAAAGGACTGCTTTTTACTTATCAGAGGAGCAGAGGGGTTTAATTTTTTATTTATTTATTTGATTTGATTTAATTTAATTTAATTTATTATTTTAACCTTCCCCAAAGCTACAAATATTTTTCCTTGAGCCTTCATGAGTGACTGGCAGAAAATGCATGACCCTCCCTTTACGATAAAGTAGTTATTAGATTTCCAAAACTCACTCTTGGATATTTAAAGTTAAAAGTCAAAAGTTGGAGATGAAATCCTGGAGAATTTTAATTTCTGATTTTTCCCCCTTTTTTTTCCTGACAGACGTTTTCCTCACACATGATGTGTCCAGGGACTGTCGGAAATTTGAAAATCAAATGACAATTTCTGTTCAGTTTCTAGTTATGATAAATGGTGTTATTTTGGTGATATTTAAAGAAAACATGCCATGTATTCTTTACTAATCAGCAGTTAAATAAATACAAACCACAACCATTTTAACACGCCTCCCCCTTTTTGCACTGCCCCCTCACCTAATAAGTAATGAACAGTCCCTAAACAATAATTAAAAAATAAGAATAAAAACACAATAACAACAAGTTATGACTTTTACTTCTTTTTTTGTTTTCTTTATTCAGGTCAAGATGTGAAATTAATTACTAAACTACAACTTGACGATGCACTGAAACTGTCTTAACAAATAGTCTCACAAAGACATATATCTGAGACTACATATCCTAACTGGCTCCTTTGACCAATGTTACGCTAAATACTCGGCCCATGTACTAAACCAAGCGTAAAGGACAGAGGGGAAAACCTGATGAATGAATTCTCTGTATTTGTAAGATAGACTACTGAAGCATGATGCATCATGCATAATGCTTTGGAAATTAATTTTGCACTCACTGTTTCTAACTGCTTAAAGGTCAACTTTGTAGGGTCTAGTTGCAACTAGCTGTGAGGCTGCAGAGCTGAAACTTCTTCTGTGTGCCAACCGTGTGGGAAAACTGTAGTGGCTGACACAAGAATGCAAAAAGACCCATCTAGAGCCAGTGTTTGGTATGTCCCTTTTGGGCTACTGTAAAGTAACATGGTGGACTTTGTGGGAGAGGACTTGCTCCATGGATAAAAACAACTCACTCTTAAGTAATAAAAAGAGAAAGTCTTATTTTCAGGTGATTGTAATCTGATGAAAGCAGAGTTATGAATAGTATATTCCATTTCACACTCGCCCTTTAACACATTTATATTTAAAACATCATTAGCTGTCATTTAAAATAATAATGAGTTCCTTCTCCGCCTTCTCTGAGATCATCCACACAGAAACCATATGCAGAATAAACACTGGAAAATGCCAGTAAAGCCAAGTGGTTAAACGCTTTTATTTTTGAAGGTCCACACGTGTAACTTCCGGTCTCTGTCGACTGTCCCGTGTAGTTTTGACGCTGCTTGTCGGTGCGCACTCTAGTGGAGACGCCGCAAACAAATCCACATGAAAAGGAAAGCTGAAATACAGCGTTGCGCAACAAGGCGGCGGTTTGTTTCATTTGGCCTCAAGAGCGCATTTTGATGAAACTGATTGAAAAGATAATGTGAACGGAAACCCAGACTTTTCCTGTTGCTGCCCACGCTGCATATCAGCCCTGCTTCTTTAGAATAATGAACCTGCAGTGTGTTGGGAAAGTTTTGCAAAGACAGATCCTACAGCTTCATGTGAAGTTAATTTGATAATGTGTTTCATGTAGTTTCACTGAGGTCGACACAGAGTATGAATCCGTGGAAACACGAGGCTGCATCCTGTTACTTGAGATATTGTAACAAGCCAGAAACACAGGTCAAGTGTGATGAATTATGGCGAACATCTGTTGCTGCTCACACAATCGCTGAGGGGCCTCCGCTCTTCATCTGCACCCTGCATTGTTTTCCTCATGAGAGCATGACAGCATCACAGCACACACCCAGTGCTGTTCTACATACAGACTCACTCACACGTGCACTCTCAAGGGTACATGCAAAAGGTTTGGTTGGAAAACAAAAGAGCACACATGTCTGATAGCCTTGTAAGCTGTGATGGAAAGGGGAACCTATTTTGACATTTGGTTTGGTGTTGCACATGTAGCTACTTGTATATCCACCCCAATCACCAAACACACACACACACACACACACACACACACACACACACACACACACACACACTTGTATGTTGTGTCTGGGATTCTTCAAGGCTGTAAAGATAAGATAGGGGCAGACAGACAGACTGCAGAGCACATCAGTCTTGAAAAGGAACAAAAAAACCTCTGAAAGACAAGCCTGATATATGATTATAAATATCATATGGCAAAAATGACTGAAAGGGACGTGTTATTTAGCACATTAAAACACATTACCCAACATTAAATTCATCCAGAACTTCACTTGAACTGTTTTGTTCTTTACAGCTTTCATTATCACTTAAGCCACAGACAGTCGCTGCATACTGAAGACATCATGTGTCGACCAAAGCTAAAGGGGAAGTTAGTGTCAATGATGCACCAAAGGCCAACTAAAGTGTACAGCATGACCTTGTTCTTTACACAGAGAAGTGTGAAAAATAGAAACAAAGGAGTGTTAATAGCGGAAGTACACTTTTGCAGCAAGTTCATTTTTAAAATTTCGAACATAATGGAGGTTTCTTGCACCAAAAAAGTGACAAAAATGTGCATCCTGGCTCTTCATAACAGATTTGTGCCCCCTTGTTAAGGAAGAATGTCATGGACGATATCCCTACAGTCTGTGGAAAGCAGAAATTATTACATCTTTTAGCATCCATAGATGCACACCTTAAGATCACTAGTTCCCAACCTGGGGGTCCTGACCCCCACCAGAGGTCAGCAAAGCTTCACAGAGGGTTGCAAGGCCCTCTTGATTTTAAGGAGTGTAAGAAAGCTTTTGAAAAATATATACAGTAGGTGTATATCTCAGCAGTATATTTGTTCATGTGAAGAAAACTAAATGAAATTTAGTTTAGATTATTATTCAAGATATAAAAAACACAAGACAGGACACAGTGAAGACCTGAAGACTCAAAAAAAAACAGCATGCACATCCAAGTATGATAAATACTGAGTGCTGGACAGAGGAACAAATACAAAAATACAAAAACAGGTCCACACACCAGAAACTGCTCCTTTTGGAAATTTTAATCGTATTACCACATGTCTGATGAGATACAGTGAAGACCTGAACACAAGCTACGTTTGAAGAGCCTTCACTCTCTGCTAAACAGCCTTGTCCTGCATTAGATAAAAAGAGAGCAAAGAGCTAATAAAATACACTCGAGTTGTCAAAAAAAAAAGCCTATAAGTGTGTATGATTGTTGAAAAATAAACAGATAAGAATACGGACAGAAAAGTCATATAAAAAGTTCCAAAAAATACAAGATAGGCTCATTTCTGATGTTATATTCACAGGAAATAATCAGCTCAATTTCATCCACTTAGTTAGGGCTCATCAGTTTACTCAATGATTAAAAACAGGGGTCTTTTATTGAAAAGTTTGGGAGCCACTGATTTAGATACATAGGTATCCACTCCCTTAATCCCATGGCATACAGTAAGTCCTTTTTTATCCACTAGATGGCGCCAGAGCTAAAGCCGTCACCTCATAAATTCACTGCGCAGTGAAGGCTCAAGAAGCAATTCCGAGAAACCAACTCAGTTTTAAGACATGAGGGCTTTCATTGAAAGCAACAGGAAATAAAAAATTTTGGCAGGCACAAGCAGGGGGTGCGGGTGCATATTAAATCTAACAGCATCACTACAGCCACTAATAATTTATGACCTGCACAGCTGTGACCAGCAAGTGTGGTATTGTATTTTGGATTGTTCTCCAAAAACATGTAAATTATGTTCAAGAAAGGCCTGAAATTCTCACTGATCCTGCACAAACAAGACATATTGGCTTTCACTCTCTAATAAGGAATAACAGTTACTTAACTTATTGAACAGAATCAATTTTATCTTATTTAGTGACTTTAGAGTTCATATATTCCTCATAATTACTGGTTAAACCTTCTCAGTCTTCTTTGGTGCATAAGCAACATTCAAGGACGGCCTATTAAGGGGGACTTCAATTTAATATTAATATGCAAAGTGTGAGTGACTTTAAATGTTAATATAAAGCCTCTTTGTTCCCTGGTGTCTCAATTTAGCTTCCACTGGTGTTTCTTTCCAGCCATCTTCTCATTTATCCTACTTTATCAGTCCAAGGACATGTTCAGTCATCTTTCTCATTTTTGCCCACACTGCACTTCCCATTTTCCTCTGTGTTCCACGCTGTATAATGAGAGAGATGTGTCTCAGATACTTGGAGTCTGATGCATTTTAGGTGGCTTTATTTACTCCACTACTCAACTTTATAGATACATCTTTACATGTGTTTTATTCCACCGTGTTTTACACTTTACAAAGCACAGAGCTGGTGTCAGGAGCAGCATCAGATGTGTGTTGTGTTCACTGCTCACTGGGCGGACGTAGCGCTGAGTCGTCGTTTCTGTCCTCTATTCCTGGATGCAGGACAGTGGTGTCAAGGTGTTACGTTTAAGAGGCTCATCAGCTTATGTGGGATATGGGTCAATACAGGTGGAGTCACTTTTCAGCTCCATGCGCACAATATCATAATATAATGTAATATTCCTGCAACATAATGTTTTTATGAGTGAAGGGAATATTTTTGACATGTCATGAACACACACACACACACACACACACACACACCAGAAACAGCAGGCACCTGTAGCCTGATGTTGGTTGAAATATTCATCTTGGTTACCTGAACATTTTTGTTACTTGCTCCCTGAATTCAAACATAATTGGTCTTTGTTGTGTTTTCTTCCCCCCTGGTTTCAACAGCCAGTAAGCATGTAAATTATTTAGGCTAAAATGTCTTATCATTTTTGCAGGGCCCTAAAGTAATAAGCAAATCTAAAGCCCCTTTTCCATAGCATAAAAAAATGGGCTAACACCCACTAACATCTGGCTTTTTCACGTAACAGGAACGGTTACAGTCGGCATACACAACCAGTGAGATGCATGAACAGGCTGCAACTAAATACTGTTTGTCACCGGCCAAGCTGCGCTCAAACATCAATCCAAATGACACTGAGTTTGAAAAAGATGGACTGAATAAGTAAGAGGTATATACAAAGAAGTAACCACCATGAAGTTCTCACAGGCCTCCATGCTGCTTTCTACTGTTTGCTAACCTGTTTTCCAACCTGACCGTGAGAGGCATACTCGTCTGCTGCACAGCCGTGTACACAGCTCTGGACTACTGGTAATGGGAAAGGAGCCTATTGCCTATTTTTGTTGTATTAAAAAAACCCATGTAAAAGCGCTAACTTTGGTGGAAAAGAAGTATAACATTGATAGAAGGCGTTGGTTCCCAACTGTTCCAGCCACGGGATTCAGATTTCTCCTTAGTCATTAGTTCAAGGTCCACACAGTTCAATACATTCAGCGTCACACTTGTGTTTGGCCGTGTCGTCAAGCTAGTTTGCTGTCTCTGTCAAGTAGCTGTCCATTACTCACTCACTCTACAGCAAGAAATGGCACTTCACAATGAAAACTATGTGCTGGAAATTCACTGTACTTTAAAATAAAGTGTGTTTTTAACAAACTTGACATGTTTGTGAGTCAATTGCCTTGCCCTTTTGGACCATGACCCACCAGTTGGGAAACACTGATAAAGGGACAGAGGCACCTAAACTCAATTTATCCTCAGGATGGTGTCTTATTTCTGACATATAAAAGCATAACGATGATGTGCTAAGTACTTCCTATTGTCATGTAAATTATTGCTTTCCTACAATAAACACCTTTTGTTGTTATTTGTTTTTGAGCTCCAGTTTAATCACTACCACTGTTATGGTTCTGTTAAGTCATCCATCCATCCAGCCCAGCCTGCCTTTAACGCTGTCATCCTTGGTTGATGTTGTGGCAACCAGCTGTTCCTGGACTCATTTGCCAGGCAAGGTGGCCTCACCTGGCGGAGTCTTTTGAAAAAGAGCTGAAAAGACTGACGCAGGCAAAACGTGCAGCAGAACTCAGGGGACCCACAGGGAGAGCCCTTCGTTAACTTTAATTACTGCCACTCCACCAGGGTTTACATTCATTTGAACTGTGGAACCTGCTGTACTGAGGGCATATTAGACCAATTAAACCATGGTTCAGGTGTCTTTGTGCAATATGGCTGAGGTGTCTCCATAGCAAGAAGAATGACCCCACTCTGCACACCAGGAAATGTTTACTCACTAAATATTCATGTGGAGGTCTGAGCTATGGGAACTGTTTGGTATTGTTATGATAATAACTGAATATATACTGAATAAAAATTTAAACAGACCACTTTTGTTTTTGCTCCCATTCATCACAGGTTTAAATTAAAAGATCTAAAACTTTTTTCATGCACTCAGTGGATTTATTTCTCTCAAATGTTGGTCACAAATCTGTGTTAGTGAGCACCTCTCCTTTTCCAAGATAATCCATCCACCTGACAGGTGTGGCATATCAAGATGCTAATGAAATAGCATGATTGCTTCACACGTGTGCCTTGGGATGGTCAGTAAATTTGATACATTTGGCAGTACATCCAACCTCATAAACACACAAGTCAGTCACAATGACAAACTGCTGTCAGGTCAAGACCCTGGTGAGGACTATTAGAATGCATGAGCTTCCCTGAGACGGTTTTGGAAGGCTTGTGCAGAAATCTTGCATCAGCTGGTCTCAGACAAACTTACAGATGAAGACACTGGATGTGGAGGTCCCGAACTGGTGTGGTTACATGTGGTGTGTGGCTGTGAGGACGGTTGGATGCGCTGCCAAATTCAGGGAAACAATATTGGAGACATATTACAGTAAAATGAACATTTAGTTCACAGGTAACAGCTCAGGTGAAGATTCCTGCAGTAAGCATGCCAATGACACGTTCCCTCAAAATTTGCAGCATCTGTGGCCTTGTGTTGTGTCGTCAAACTGCACATTATAGACTGGCCTTTTTTGTGACCGTCCCAAGGCAGAAATCTGAGTGAAATTTGAGTGAAATATCCTCCTGAGACCCAAACTTTTGTTTGGTATGCATTTTCAATTTTTCCTAGCTATTGTAGAGGACCGATAGGTATAAAAAACCTAAAGCTTGTCAACAATGATAAATAAAGTCCCAATATCCTCAAAGGAGACGGTAATAAACTCCCAACGTCCTTCAACAACCTGATGAAAAACTGTCTGCACATGATTACTTTCTAATTAACAGTGTCCTAGCTTGTTACTGTTGCTAAAACTGGTCAAATTTGTGTGGCATATCAATCTAGAGATGTTATTAATCATAAATAAACAACTTTCAACCATAGAATTTGATCAGGTTTTATATCTTGTTGACTTTTGTGTGGGGATCAGCTGCAGACTCACTTGGCAGAGATGGCTGCCATCTTGTTTTTACATGGATTAGTGTGCTATGCTCTTACTACCACTACCTGGCAAAAAACTTTCTGTGAAGGAGGATGAGAGGTCTAAGTTGAGCAGAATGACATCTAAGGACCATTAAACCCAAAATGTAATGCCCTCATATGAGTGCATAAAAACTCTTAGCTCCTAAACTTAAACATGTGAAATATGGGAGCAAAAATTTGAGTTGCATTTGCTATATAAAAATCATGGATTTCATTGATAAAAAACAATTGTGACTTTACTTCCAGAGTATGTTAACTGATGGGGAGAGGCCTTGTTGCCTCTCCAGCCTGTATGACAACAAAGCTTTCAGAGTAGACTAAGGCCTGTTGTCAATCCTCTTATATTGCGCCTCACTGAAAATGGATTAGTGAGTAACACCTACGTTTTGGACCCGGGTCACTTTGGAGGGATTTGATTGAATGGATCTGTAGCTGACACTGACCTCCCATATTGATAATAAATCAAACAACTGAACAATTTCAAATATAATTTTGCGGGGGATGTTGCTAATTTTTGGACCAGATTTGCTTTTCATTTGGAATATGTAATTATTTTCTCTAAAGGGACATTATGAAAGAAAGGAACCCCGGGAGCCAGATGTGATTTTATTTGCCCTTCTTCAGATATTATGTCTCCCGTGAACAGAGGTGTTTGTGGAAACGCACGGGAGCCTTCAGAGGCGCTGACTGCGGGACGTAAGTAGCTCTCCAGGGTGCTGAAGTTGTCTCCAAACGCGACAGACGCAGCGCCCGAGCTCCCTGCCTGTCACCTTCAGCCCATAATCCAAACACAATGACTTGGCTGTGTCTTCTCCGAAGTGACACCGTGGATCCTCGGGGTGAATAGGTAAGATCTGGGGATGGTTAAGTGACGGTTTATGTGGATACAGAAAAGGACACCTGTAGATTGTCTCATCGGACCCTGAAGCTGTCCTGATGGCACCAAATAGATGGTAAGCGGTTTATTTGTTTGTTTAAATTCAGCCATTTATGGCCTCATAATAATCATTTATTTAAAAAGATTAAATCAATTGCTCTTTTGCAGGTGTCATTGGTGTAATTGATAATTCAATAGTGAAGAAAATTCACTATCTTGGACACCCTGGAAGGACAATGCAACATATTGCTCCAAATTTCAGAGGGGCGCTATGGGAGTCCAATCATCCATGTATGCCCATAATTAAAAGCAGACCCACTTTAACGACACTGCCCTTTTATAACTTTCTGTTATGGGTCCTCCTCGGTGTGTTGACGTTCCCTTGTTGTGTCCGCTGTTTAATATTCAAAGTGGGGGTCCTGGGGCCTTGGAACTGCGACCCTGTTTACTACAGGGCGCTGCCCGCTGCGGCCGCCAGGCTCGCTGTAAGCAGGATAAACGGAGACTTAAATCTGGATCTGGGCTTGAAAATGGACTTTATCATCCTCCAGGAGCCTTGTGAAACCTCCAGAGCTCTCACTGCGTTTATTTACTATGAGAAGATGGCGAATGCGTTTGTGGGCCCCACCAATCCGGGATACTGTGTTGCAGCCTCTCTGCTGGCCAAGAACTGGGATAAAGCCATCTTCTCTTACGGCTGTGTCAACTATGAGCTGGACCGAGTCATTGGATACCCGACTTTTGCCAGGATGGTGCCGTTTCCCACTGAGGTGCTGTTCACCGTGTTGAGACACTTCAGGTGGGCCAGTGTTGTGGTGGTCTCGTCCAATGAGGATATTTGGAGGGACACTGCAGGGAGAGTTGCCACAGCTCTCAGGCACACTGGGCTTCCTGTTGGGCTGGTTGCATCTATTGGTCTGAATGAGACTGAGGTGGAGAGCACGCTGAGGAGGATCCAGGATGCAGGAGAGATCAGGGGTGAGTATAAGAGCTACATTACAGTAATACAATGTAAGATTACAATGTAAAGTGATACTAGAGGATCATAATGAATCTGCTATTAAAGTAGTGGATTTATAGAAATAGAGCCGACCCTATCCATTAAGCAATACAAGCAGTTGCTCATAGGGGCCCCTCACGAAACAATAACAAAATAAAAACTGAACTTCATATCATATCTTTCACTCCAATCTTACACATAAAGACAGGTGAGATTCAGCTCCATGTATCAACATCAACCAAAAGGCCCTGAGTGGGACCATTTATGGAGTTGGAGGGGGATTAGCAAGTACTGTATTTACTGTAGTGTGTTTAAATATACAGTTACAGAAGTCCCACTGTGGGCTTAAACAATTTTTTACAAGTCAATTTTTACAAGACAAGAGGGAGGGGGATCAAATCTTGCTTAGGCCCCCCAAGCAGGGCCTGGAAATAGATGTTGTAACACTGGTAATATAAAAACATGTATAACACACACGCTGCAGTGTGTTGCAGCGGGCCTACAGGTTCTGATTTGACAACCAGTCCCCGCAAAGGCAAAAGACAACAGCACATGAAAGGTTAAAAGCTTATTTTATTATGTCAATATATCAAAACCAAATGGGGAGAATCTATTAATGAAGTCCTCTACTCTCAACTAATAAGAGTCAGTGTGAGAGGAAGGGAGAGTCCCAGGTCAAGGGTCGTGGTGACACAGGTTTCTTGCTTCTTCAGTCCTTTCACAAATCAACACACTCAGTGCAGTCCTCTCAGCCTCCAGGAAGCCAACTCTGCTTTTGTCAGCAGCATTGCAGATGGACCCTTGCCTGCACAGAGAGAGCACAACCAGAATGAGAGAGGAGTTTCACTAATTAAACAGACCTCTCATGCACACCAGACCTGCACAGAGAAAGCACAAACAGAATGAGAGACAGCAGTGTTTGCAGCACAGGCTTAAAAAACCTCCGTGTGAAGAGGCACATTCAAACACACCTGCCTTCAATCAGACCCAAATTCACAGCCATTAGCTCACAGCTAAGTCCCTCCATCTTCAACCAGTGTGGAGGCAGGTCAGTGTGACACTGAAAGATACAGTTACCCTTTACACGTGCATAGCAGATATTAACATCACAGGTGAACAACTTGCAGAGCTGCAAAATGTCAAACCATCAGCTGTCCTGATTTTCTCCACCAGGATTTTTCTCACATTCAAGTTGTGCACATGCCATCCAGCAGGCTAATCACTCCACTAATGATCAGGAAGCCATTTTGACACTGCAGATTTCACCTTGAGTGAACTGGAGGCAGCGACATAATTTGTTTGTTTTAAACTGTAATGAATTCCATTTGGAGAGTTTTTGTGCCTTTACTACAGAGCTGGCAGGAAAGAGGGATGAGGGGTAAAGGTTAAATTACAGGGCACTTCAACTTCTCATTTTTAACTTTTAATTAATTGTTGGTTTAATTTAAGCATTCAGCCAGTTTGCATCCTCTTAAACTGAACTTTTAGGAAGATATGAAATAAGATTTTGTGTCCACAGAAGCATCTGTCTGATACTGCAACTGAGTACATTTACTCTTTTGACTCAGTAATGTAGGTTTGCTGTAAATGTTTATCATACAGTCATTATGATACTGAGTTCAGTCATCTAGCAAAACCCCTCTATGTTTTTATCCTTGTCTGTCCCAGTCATCATCATGTGCATGCACTCAGTCCTGTTCGGAGGAGAGCAGCAGGCCACATTTCTCCTCAAAGCACAGAAAATGGGCCTGACTACTGGGAAGTACGTGTACATACCCTACGACACCCTCCACTACAGCGTACCCTACACCAACGTCTCCTACTTCCCGCTGCAAAACAACAGCAGGCTGAGAGAGGCCTATGATGCTGTGCTCACTATCACCATGGCCTCTGACCCTTTGTCCTTCAACGAGGCGTTCGCTGCCGCAAAGAGGAGTGAGGAAATGACGATAGCCACGCAGCCAGAGCAGGTAAAGCCAAGTCTGACTTAAAACTCACATGTCTATTTGTACAATGAAAAGTTATTGGTTGGTGTAATTGTCACAACTCCAGTGTAAGAGATGGGAAGCTAAACAGTCCTCACTGTGTGCAAAAGAAATGCAGATGCTCAGCCAAAACTAATATGAGTCAGTGTGAACTAAACAAACCAAGCAGTTGTCTTCCAAAAGTACAGACTTTTTCTTTTTAATCAAATGTACTCATTCTGTTTTCATCCCTCTGTCCCTGCTCCACAAGAAAAGACAGTATTATATGATCTGCAATTAGCAAAAAGTGTTCATCAGGGTGATTTAGAGAGGGTGATTTACAATGATTGAAATATTACACTAACACATCATGTCTTTTCTTGTGCCCCTTGCAGGTTAACCCACTATTTGGGACCATCTACAACAGCATCTACCTGCTGGCAAAGTCCATCCACAATGCCAGGAAAGCAGGCATGCGACTGTCAGGCTCAAACCTTGCATTCTTCACAAAGAACACAACCTTCACCGGCTTCAACCAGAAGGTCAAAGTGGACACTGCTGGAGACGTTAAGACCAACTACGTCATCCTGGACTCTGACAACAGGGGCAGCCAGCTGTACCAGACCCATGTGGTGGATCTAACATCTGGAGTGCTTCGTTTCGCTGGGAGGTCGATTCATTTTCCAGGAGGATCACCCCCGCCGTCTGATTCTAGCTGCTGGTTTGACAAGACAGCTGTCTGCACGGGAGGTTAGCAGGAGGTCATATTTGTGTGTGAATACAGACGCACAATGGATATGTGTGAATGTGTTTGCTCAAGTCTAACCATTTGAGTCTGTTGTCATCCTCAGGTGTGGAGGTCACCTACATCATAGTAGTGTTTGCTGTCATCTTCATTCTGGCTGTGGGAGGGCTCGTTATAAGTCTATATATCAGGTACAGCCTGTAAACAGATTCATCTCCTTGTGTGTTTCTCTCCTGTACGTCCCCTTTTCTTCTTTCCCAACTATTTTAAGTAGAGGGATTTTTGTATCAGATAACATGCATTCAGATATACTCTATGGTGTGATGTGCACAATAATAGTTGTTCTGTGTAAATGTCTCATCTTGTTCATCATCTGTCTTCACTCTGAAGATGATCTCTGAGATCATTTTAGGTAACCCACTACCACTGGTTGAACTGATTTCCTTATCTTTTCTAAACTTCATTGGCAGGAGGAGACTCCAACAAATCCAGCTGGTCAAAGGTCCCAATCGGATCCTCCTGACCTTAGAGGATCTCACTTTTATCAATCCTCAATTTAGTAAAAAGGTAAGCATTGCCATCGTCTCCCAGTCATTATCATGACATTTAACTTTAGCACATGTCAGTTCACCATATAACAAAGGTGTTCGATGTCCCACAGAAAATCACTTTAGAGGATCTGAGCGAGTCCAAGAGCGCTATAGAGGAGAAATCTGCAGAACGCTCGCACTCTGTCAACAGCATGCAGACTGCAACTCATGAGTCCACCAACGTAGCTGTATACGAGGTACGTAACCCTGAAAGAGTCATTGCACTTGTTGCTTCTGCCTGTATGCATACACAATAATCAAAAAGTAGCAGGTATGTTAAGTAAGGGAGGGAAGGACGTCCTTGTGAAGCACATGTCTGGGCCCTTTATTCTAATGGTACTAAACAAAACATCATGATATTTTCCAGAAAGTATGAATCCATTTTTATTACATCAGATTGAATGTGTAATTTTTGTTTTTAAGTTTATTTTGGGGGGTTAAAGTTAGGTTGAATCTTTTGTTTAAGGAAAGAGTGCAATTCACTGTTTGGCTAAAGTTAGAGTAAGGTTTTGTGTACATATTTCTTTAACTCTCTTGTTTCTGTTCGGTCTATATGGTCCAAATGTTTTTGTTTCTAATTCAGATATGTCTTTTTTTTAATAAACAAATCTACGTTTTCTGTAAGATTTGAGGTGATCAGGGAATGGTGATGAGGTAATCATAACAGTAGGCTACCTCCCAGATACTCACGTAAAAATTGTGTTGCAGTGGATGAACAGGCAGCAATAAAATGATTATTGAAATTAAAAAACAAATGATATATGCAACAGTTTTATAGCTCTTTTAGAAAGTAAAGCCATACATCCCGAAACTGCACGTACAGTAGAAGACAAAGTTCAAAACAAAGGTTTGACACCACTGTAACAAAATGGCTTCTCCTTCAGGGCGACTGGGTGTGGCTGAAGAAATTTGAGGAGGGGCAGTTCAAAGAAGTGAAGCAGAGCACAACCAAGATTTTTACAAAGGTAGAGCAACATGTCTTGACCCGTTAAAAACTGTTAAAAGTACACTGTACGTCGATTTCCATTAATGATAAATAGGATCTCTTAATAAACCCTCCGTTCCTCCATCCTTCCGTCAACTTGTTTATCTTATTCCTCAGATGAAAGACCTGAGAAACGAGAACGTGAATCCGTTCCTCGGCTTCTTTTTGGACTGCTCAATGTTTGCGGTGGTGACGGAGCACTGCTCTCGAGGCAGTCTACAGGACCTGCTGAGGAACGAGGACGTCAAATTAGACTGGATGTTCAAGTCCTCGCTTGTGCTCGACCTCATCAAGGTGACCACTGATCTCCTGAAGCCGCACAACATAACATGAATTATCCACTGGGTGTTACCAATATCCCCACTGGCACATTGATGTTTCCTGTATGATTAACCACACCGTTGAACATACTGTGCTTCCAGGGTATGAAATACCTTCACCATAGAGATTTCCCCCACGGCAGACTAAAATCTCGTAACTGTGTGGTAGACGGGCGTTTTGTCCTCAAGATTACTGACTACGGCTTCAATGAGTTGCTGGAGTCTCAGAAAGCTGTTATAGAAGAACCTCCACCTGAAGGTACCTTCAACTCTGGAAAAAAAATGTGTCTTCATGACTATCCAACATACAATGTTTTAAGTGTGGTTTTCAACTAAAGATAAAGGTTTTAACTTGTGTTCAGTATCACACACACACATGTAAAGCTATTGATTATGACAGTCGGTAATGACTGGGATCATGTTCCCCCCCCTAAATCTCAATCTCGTCTCTTTTTCACTCAGATTTATTTTGGACAGCTCCAGAGTTTTTGAGGGACCTTGCGAGCTCACGTAAAGGCACCTATAAGGGAGACGTGTACAGCTTTTCTATCATCCTTCAAGAGGTGGTGGTCAGAGGGCCACCATACTGCATGCTGGGTCTACCGCCCGAGGGTGCGTATCATGATGTCGGCAATATTTACAACATTTTGATGTGACGTTTGATTGACGTGTCCCACATCTGCCTCCTCTCCAGAGATCATCCGTAAGGTGAAGAAGCCTCCTCCCATGTGTCGCCCCACTGTGGCCCCAGACCAGGCTCCTTTGGAGTGCATCCAACTGATGAAGCAGTGCTGGAGTGAGCTGCCGGACCGCAGGCCAAATTTCGATGAGATCTTTGACAGGGTACATTTTTGGAGACTCCCATGTGACCTTACAGTTCTCATCTCACTCTAATAACCTAGTTTAAATAATATTTTACATATCATTTGATGTGATTCTGTATTTTTTTTATGAGTAGTTCAAGCTCATCAACAAGGGTAAGAAGACTAACATCATCGACTCCATGCTGAGGATGCTGGAGCAGTACAGCTCCAACCTGGAGGACCTCATCAGAGAGAGAACAGAGGAGCTGGAGGTGGAAAAACAGAGGACAGAAAAACTACTGTCAGAGATGCTCCCACCGTGAGTTTGCACACACAAAAACAACAAAATCTATTAATTTAGTCACATTTATCCAATAAACTTCTCGGCTATCTGCTTCCTGTAACGTTTCTGCTTCTCCATATGCAGTTCTGTGGCTGAGGCCCTGAAGACTGGTGCCACAGTGGAGCCAGAGTACTTTGACCAGGTGACAATCTACTTCAGTGACATTGTGGGTTTCACTACCATCTCCTCGCTCAGTGATCCCATCGAGGTGGTCGACCTCCTCAATGACCTCTACTCTCTGTTCGACGCCGTGCTCTGTAACCACGATGTCTACAAGGTAAGAGAGCATGCTCAGTGTAAATAACTCTCCTTTTCTGCCAGTGCTTTCAAAAATGACGGATGGGTTTACTGGGTTTAAATTAACAAGGACTGTTTTGAGTTTTGAATTCTAAAAAAAATCTTATGTCTCCAAGATAACACTTAATTTTGACATGTTATTCAGCAGCATGTTTCTACAGTACACAGAAACACACAGTGATGTGCCCATAACTGTATGAATTTGTTGACATTATTTAGGTGGAGACCATTGGTGATGCTTACATGGTAGCATCGGGTCTTCCCAAGAGAAATGGCAACAAGCACGCTGCCGAGATTGCCAACATGTCTCTGAATATCCTCAGCTCAGTAGGAACCTTTCATATGCGGCACATGCCAGGCGTGCCCGTCAGGATACGCATAGGAATCCACTCAGGTAAGACGATGCAAAGTCTCCATTACACTTTTTACATTATTAACATTCAGCTTCAGTTCAACAGGTGTGCAGCTCTTTGCAGATGATAAAAAAAATATATATTTCACCACAGGTATCAGTGATTTTCTATTAATATTTGTCCGAGTGACCAGAAGTGTCTAATAGCTTGTACATTCTGAGATTATACTGATCAGTTCTAATGTTTTACTGTCAGTGGCAGTGCTGATGCATGCTGGGAAAGACCGTGGCTACTAATCTTGTACTGGGAATATGTCCTACTGAGCTTAGCTTCCTTCCTCAGGCTTTAACCCCTAACCCTTAACCCAAAGTTTAAGGTCCTAACCCTTAACCCTAGGGTTGAGGGTAAGGGGTTAGGACCAGATTAGACGAAATTGTTTTTTATTTTGTTTTTCTTGTCAAGCATGACGGGACTACAACTGCATTTTATGGTGAAACCCAGTGCTGTAGAATGACAAAAAATTAACCTTGTGACCACACTAAGTAGATTGTATATACACTGATGACAGACCAACACAATTACAGCCTGGGTATTAAATTAGACTTTGTAATGTTTTTAGTCTCACTCAGTGCTGGACAAACTCTGGTCTTGGGCTTGACTTGTTTAGTTGGCCTTTTTAGACTTGTGCACAGCTACAACACAACAGACAGTCAAGCGCATACGAATGATTGGTCGATGTGTCTGATGCAGTCCCCACACAGTACATCAGATCAATTCGTCACTGTTATTCTTGTATTTTCAGGGCCCTGTGTTGCGGGGGTGGTAGGTCTGACCATGCCTCGGTACTGCCTTTTTGGAGACACCGTCAACACTGCCTCTCGTATGGAATCCACTGGGCTGCGTGAGTTTCCTGCACACACACATACCCACCACATTTTGCTGTGTTGTTTCGTGTTTGCTTTAGGTTAATGTCTCTGTCTTCTCTTTGTCCCTCAGCTTACAGAATCCATGTAAATATGAGCACTGTGAAGATCCTCCATTCTCTTAACGAGGGTTATAAAATAGAAGTCAGAGGCAAGACAGAACTGAAGGTAACAGTCTACAATAATATAACTGCAGTATTACTTAATTAAAAACAATTACTATTCTACGACAGGCAACGACACACAGCTGTCCAAATAATCATTAGACAATGTAATTATAATCATAAACGAACTTAACCGATTGCCAAGTGGTGTTGCCATACCACAGAGGAACGTGGCTCACAGGCGTATTCAACGAACATTAATGTCGTTATGATGTTATATTTGTCAGATAGCCCATGTGAAGTCTGAGAAAAGTGTCAGTCATGTTGCACTGCATGTATAATTTATGTAGATAGAAGTAACTTTTATTTACTGCATATTTTTATGGTATTTTTAAGGTTATATTTGCTCAGGATAAATAATTTTGAAGTGTTTTCCAGACCTCCCAACAGATTTGGTTCACCCCCAAATGTTGACTCCATGGCTAAAGCCTTGAAATGAGACACATGTTTTAGAGGAGACAGTCTCAAGTTCATTTATTCTATTTTTTTTAATTTTTTTTCAGGGTAAAGGTATTGAGGAGACATACTGGCTTGTAGGGAAAACGGACTTTACAAAGCCTTTGCCAAAACCACCTGAGATCAAACCAGGGTAAGAGCTTCAAACTGTTTTTGTACTGTTGAATCCTAAAATAATAACTAAATTTGTATAACTTCTTTAATATGTAGTGATTATGAGAGTTGGACCAGAAATTATCACCTATTGTCACAGTTCACTTTGCAGATGTGTTTAAGGTACTGTTAGTGTTGTGGACATGTAATGGCCGCCTACCGCTGATACACTTTCGACTCATGCAAATTACAACTGTCTGAACTTCAGGGAAGACAATCACGGGCTGAGCCCTGAGGATATAGCTGCGTACAAGAGAAAGAAAGCCGAGAAAAAGGCTTGACCTTCTTAGTCCAAACACAGGAGGTAGAGACCTGCATGGCAGCTGGTGTTGTGTTGTGGACGTGTTGCTGTGGCTGTCAGTTTGATGTGACCAAATGTGACCTCTGAGTTTGACCTCTCTCAATGATTCCTGCTCTGTGATCTACTCGTCTCATTAATCTCCTGATCTTATCACCTTCTACATCTTCTTAAGCAGATTGGGGAAAGCCCTCTTTGTTTAGTTCATTCACTTTTACTGCAGCTGGCTGGCACAATTTCATAATTAGCTCTTGTTTATTTTACTGTAGTTGTGGCTGCATTTGGTTTGCTTTATGTGTGCTTTGTAGTATGCTGTGATTGTATTCTCATGTATCTGAATACTAGAGTTCAGCTTAAATACAAATGTCCTTGTGAAATAAAATCCTGGTCTTAATTTCACCCTTTGTACTTACTAGGGACAACTGGCAGGAAATGGTGACTGAGGAGATCAAGGACATTTTTCGCAAGGCCCACAGGCAGGTGGACAAAAAGATCTGAACGAGAAGAGGGTGAAAGATGTGACAGAAGCTAAACCAGAGGAGAGAAAGAGAGAAGGACACATCCAGAGCTGGGGGCAGGCAGAGGACAGAAAACACCACCCAGCCTCTCACTGTGGCTTAATGCAGACTTGTTTAAGAGGATTGTACATCGACTGGCTAATCTGCCTGCAGCCAGCGCAGCAGAACACCAAAGTGCTAATGTAATGAGAGTCTTCGCATTACCTGCCTACGTACCTGCAGCCAGCAGCGCAGGGAAGCTGCACCGCTCCTTAATGATGGATGGATTCATACACTCTTCTCTGCGCTCACCGGCCACTGAGTGGTCACCTATTTCAGGGCAACCAGAGGTTCACACATCGGAAGATTGAACGCCCCAAACGCCTATTTCAAAATGAAATGTTATCTTTTTGGTGGTAATGTCTGTTTTTAGTTTGCCTTGATAGAGCTGTGGGGCTGATGATGTTACTTAGCTATGGCTGAATATTATATGTTATTAGCCCTCGGAAGTCAGAGGCAAAGGCTGCTATTGTATATAATTATCACCACTTTTATGTTTACCACTTTTATCTCTACTCTGTTAGAGCACACCGACAGGGAAAAATCAGTCCATTTGAGCCCATTTATATAAAGTATATATATAAATATATATATTTTTGAGCTGTCACCCTTTTGTTTACACTAATAAAAGGGTGACAGCACTAGGAAAGTCATGACAATACAGTTTTAAGGTCATTTAATGAAACACGTTGCTGTTTCCAAAGTGCAAAGTGATTTTTGAGGCAATCTTTTCAACAGTTTAGCATTTTAACAACTTCAAATATCATTTCTTTTCCATCATCACAAGTTTACAAACCCTCTTTAGTGTGTCAACATGAGGACATGATCTCTCACACAGCAGTTTTATCTATCACACCAATAGCTTCCTCAAAAAAAGAATTTTACTTTGTAATGTCTAAGTATCTTTTGTACACAATTCTATAGAGCAAACTGTGTGTACAACCCTAAATACATCTGGAAGTGTTACAGCTGGTCTCTAAACAGCTTATGTTGCACTTTATTAATGTTCTACTGCTGTATATTTAGAGACTTTGGTGTCCCTCACAGATTCATGATGTGTCTGAGAGCTGAAGAGCCCCATCTTGTGTTCAAATTAAGACATTTTCTAAAGAGCATTATACTAAGGTCACTGCTGTTTATTAAAAAAGACCTGTAAGCACGAGGGAATACCTGAGAGCACACACTAAAGATAATAAAACTAAACAGATGATCATATTGCCATGTGTTATTTGATGGAAGTGTATTTGTGAAAATATTGTTTTGAACTAAACCCCAAATTTGAAGTCACCTCTCAACCAAACCAAGCAATTTCTATATTTTTTAATAAATTTAGAACTAATCCCCTGCATCTCATCATCTTGATATCGACTATAGGAGCAGCTTCATTGATGCTTGGTGTGCAAAACAACAGCAGAGTCAGTCAGAAACATGTATATTGTGTAATTTATATGTTGTTATTTGTCTTGTATATTATTGCTGCAATGTTAAGTATAAGTTGTATGTAAATATGACATCATTAAGTAATTAAATCATTTATTTGTAACACCTTCATTGTCTGGCCCTCCTTACAGTGCGGGGGGGAGTGGGTGGATTTGAAACTGTGGGGAAGTTTGGTTGCCCCTTGTTTATAGGCGACCATAGACAAAATTTTGTCATAGAGTCATCCATTTTACTATCCTGTGATGGAGAGAGACCACTGGAAAAAATCTAACAGGTTAGTGCTGTAGGACATTACAGTATGAGGCTATACTGTTAGCATGACGTTAGCTTTAATCATCTGGAAGGTGAGGGTTTGTTAAAATGGTGGGGGTGGGATACTTTGAGCCAGTGTCTCACTTATGATTATGATTAAAGTATTATTTCACTGTAATTCTACATTGCAATGCTACATTTTGTCACTGAAATGATGTGACATTTGGAATTTTAGACCAAAAACCATCATGCCACGTTTCCATAAACAGAAGACAGGCAGGGCTTTAATTCCTCTTGTGGATTTGGACAGAGCAGTAGGAGAAATACTGAGTGGAAAGTCCATACAAGCCAGATGGCAAGATCGACAAGATGACTTAAAATGATACTTGGATATAAAACAGCTAGGAGAAGATTAGTTGTTGCTCATGTTTCCCCTCAACGGGGGCAAGTTGAGCCAAGTAACCACTGCTTTAGGAAAATTCAAATTTTCCAAATTTTGAAAACTGTTTGTGTTAGATCCAAAGTGATTATTGCCAGGGATGCACCACATTCTCAAATATATGTACATGTTTTAGTTGGAGATATTACCGCCATGCCCATCTCGTCCCCTCTCCCCTAACCAGTGCTTTTCCTCTTTGCAACCAAAGGGTGGCACTACATCTCTTACACTGGAATCCATAAGGCCTTCATTTCTCACAAAGGGACTGCATCACTTTTTAAAAGAGAGATAAGTATACAAGACCAGGTTCTGTGACAGATGTTTGTGACAATATGTGACAATATATGGAAAAAAAGATCTTAAGATAATTCTTAAGCTGAATGAAAGGCACCTTTGAAACTACAGATTTTGATTGTTTAATCAGGCTGCTTCATTTTTTCATTGGCTGTGCTCAAATTGCAGGAGATTCCCGCTCACCATGGGAACCCTGCCCTCCAGTTTTTGCCCCGCAGAGTCTGCTCTGTTTGGGATGTCTCAACAAGCCTGGCTTCATAATATAGGCCACTGAGAGTAAGTGAATGAACCATGAAATTCTCTGGATAGTTATCTAAGGAAGATTAGCAATAACCTCTACATTCCAGACATGGGAGGATTGTTCGACCTCCAGCCGACTGGAAAGATTGTTATCCTTTCCCTTTGAGACGTTAACTCGAGTGAGCTCACATTCTTCTGTTCAGCACTCTAGAGGACTGTTTCAACTGTGTCTGGATGGTGTTCAGACATGCTTTGCAAAAATAGGACACACATAAAGATTCTTTGTTATTTTTTATTGAAAAATGAACACATTATTACATAATCTCACTATTCAACAGCTTCTTTGTGGAAAAAAAAACCCTACAGCAACAAAATGGCACAGTATGGTTGGTGAGCATAAATTAAGCACCAAACGTTCGCCACCTTTCCTCTGCAAGTTCAGCTCATGCAGGGGAAGAGTTCAGTGCATACTGGATGCAAAAAAATTTAAAAACTGAGCATGTGAAGGGATGGAGTGAAGCAAAGCTTTAAGACAATGTTGTGCAAGGATCTTTTTTTTCTTTAAACATTAAAGATGACACAAGAAAACGCACATGGACCATCAAAAGCAAGGTATTAAGAAAACCTGCTTAATATAAGCATGTTGTCTGCCGTCTGTTTGTGGAGATCTCAAATGATGTACGTTTTTGTAACTGAAAACATTATTCAATGCAAGGGGGCTTAAGGCTGAGACCTAACATTTCTATAGAGTGTTCCCTGGGAAGGTTTAGTGTGTCTAAAAAACAGCGAGCTCAGTCCACAGGTCGCGTATTGTAATGTGCTCATGAGGTAACAGTCAGACCAAAAATACACACAGATTCCTGCCATTTTTTCACAAAGAACAAAACTATCCACCACAATTCACAACATTATAGCTCATCACGCATCTTGTCTCCTTTAGGTCTAACAACTCTGCCGATGTAGAGGATGGAGTTGGTCTTGTTGTCCTTAACCAGGAAAATGAAGGGGTGATCTACGTAGAAAAGTTGGGGGTTCCTCAGCTTCTCGGAGCCGTAGATGCTGGTGTCAAATGGATTTCCACCCACATCCAGCTCAAAAGCTGACGCATGGAAGACGTTGGAAAGGTAGAGTTCCTTCTTTCCAGAGATGTTGGATAGGTCCGCCTTGGCTTTGTCCACAGCCTCTGTCAGGCCGAGCTCAGCCAGATGTTTCTAGAAAAGACGAAGAATTGCTCAATTCAAAGGAATGTTGACTCGTTTTTACTTCTATAATGCAACTTTATTGTTATAACAATTGGTCCATCAAATTGCCACCATTTACCTGCAGGTTGTGGCTGACTTCCAGTTCGATTTTGGGGAGGGAAATAGCCACGGCCCTGTTCTCCAGCTTGCTGATCCAGGTGTCCACCTGCTTCCTAGTCAGGAGTTTCTCCAAGCGGTCTAGGGGCTCCAGGTGGTAGGGCATGATAAAGATCATAGAGGCCTGCTTCTGGCCCAGAGGCATGTTCAGCACAAAGATCCGGCTCTCTTTATCCTCGTAGAAGTCATACAGACCTACAAAGTGCAGACAAATTGAATGTCTTGTTTGCATTCTTGTCGGCTGAAAGAATTTTGAAGACATTATAAGATAATATCAGAAGTAGAGGCGATGGAGAAACTCACCTGTGCGATGCATCATTGGAACTGCAATGGTGAATGAGCGGGTAACCAGGAAACCACGTTTGTCCACCATTTTGTCATGGAATTTCTCATCCCAGTGAGCTACAGGAAAAAACACATTCGACACGGTTGACACATCTGCACCATATTTTGGCATCTCCATGTGTCACAACAATCAGAAAAGAAAAAAAAATATGAATAAAAGAAACTATTTTTACTCACGCTTGAAGAACATAGCATTGACAATCATGGCTCCATCTGGGTTCTGCACATCCTTGGTGATCTCAGGCAGCTTGCCATCTGTGGACTTGGCTGCCCACTCGTTGATGGAGTTCACCGCACTCCTCTTGTCTCGGAAGTTTATTTTCGAGTGGTCGTAGTTGTAGTGCTTCTTGCTGCTTTTCACGAACTCATCAGCGAAAGAGACAGAGCTGGGGCCGTAGAGACGGTTGTTGATCTTCCAGGTGGTGTTGCGTTTCTTGGCATCGCTCACCTGGGAAGAAGCAACGTATAAACAGTGACAAATGAGCAATGTGTAGAAAGCACTGAATGTCTAGTTTGAAGCTGGCTCCACTTGTGATACCAGAATAAAATAATAATGAAGGTTGCATAACAAAGACTCATATACAGTATATTGTCGCACTTACTTCAGTGAGCAGCTCGGACAGGCCTGCATGCAGATGCTCATCCTTCAGTTTGTCAGCACTGAGGACGGTTTTGACCTGGGAGGCAGTGGAGGCCTTAGCACCAAGAGCCACCATGCCCAGAGAGGAGGCCACCACCACAGGAGAGATCAGGATGTTCTCTGTATCCTTCTCCTTTGCCATGTTGTGGTAGAGGCTGAATTAACAAAGACAAGAAAGATTTTTTGCTTGTGTTCCTAACAGGAAAAATGCAACAAAGAATGCTTAAGCAAAACCTAGTGCACCATTATAATATACACTAAATTATATATAAAGATGTCTGACCTGAAGGCCAGGTTGGCGCTGTTATCAGCCAGCGTGGTGGCATGGCTGCTCAGCTTCTTGTCCTCTGCACAGGCAACGAGGCCCAGCAGACAAAGAGCTACGACATTTGTCATCCACATCCTGTCTGTCTCCAAAAGCAGCTGCTGCAGCCTGTGCAAAAGGAACAAAAGACAAATACCTGGGTTAACATCTCTTAATCTGAGTTGGTTACTTGAGGTCTACAATAAAACAGTGTATTGAGTTTGAGATGGAAGATACACGTCTCCTCAGAGGGAGTTTGTGGGATGAATGGATACTCAAAGGTGTTCTCATTTATCACAATTATATATCTTTAAATCAAAATGCAACGACACAGACTATGATTGGGATGTGGCACGAGAAGGCTGGCTCAGCCCACGCAGTAGCTTGGGAACGCCTCCACTTCCAGGCAGACACGTTCCTTGCCACGTAAGCAGCAGCTGAGGCCTAGCTGTGCAGCTGGAGCCACTGTCCACACAGAGTGACGTTCTGTGCTGACTCCACACTAAAACATGATCTCTCTCTCCTCTCTACATTTATTGTAATCAATGAAAACTGTTACACGTCTGCACTTTGACATCTTTAACGATTTCTTTTGAGCCAGAAGAAGTCAGGATCAGAAATCACAGCACTTCACTGTATAGACATGCAGTCTTCAGTTCTTTTACATGCTCTCTGCAGCAGCCATTTTTTTTTCTCAGAGGAAGGGCGTTGCCTGCAGGCTATATCTAACTCATCTCATAACTTGTTCAGACAAAAAAAAACAATGCACAAAGCTGTGATTAACCCGCTGCAGCAGCATCTCATAACGTGTTTCTCATCCACCTCCACAATTCTGAGTGCAGAGATATGTCGTCTGCCTCTCTGTATTTGCATATTTGTGATGTAACAGAAATGATTTTGCATCATCATTGGATACCTTGAGATGTTTTGAGGTCTGTCATTTTCATTCTGAAAGACAAGAGGTGTACGTAGTAATAGATGTATGTAATAATCTCTACAGAGCAGGCAGTAAAACAGTATACAGGCTCAGATGCAGACATATTCTGATTTGTCTAATTTCTACATTTTATATCCTACTTTTCAGCCTTTGGGCTAACAACATTTCAGTTAAAGTTATGATGCAAGTTAGTCATCCATTGGCTGTTGTGACCCAAAAGAATACTTTTATCTGGTCAGCTGTGCCACAAATGGGCAGCACTGATTTCTAGAGTACAGATTTTAACCTCTCTTCATCAAATAGAGATGGACTAAAGCCAGATTGGGTGCATACAGTACTTTCCTTCATTGCATTGCACCTAATGCATTTCAGTGGACCTTAAATAAGTGTCATGCAAGAAGCAAAAAGCTTCAGTATCAACATGCTGGGATAAGATGCACGAAAACTTTTTTTCTTTTTACATTTCAGATAAACTTTAATATTCTGTGTGCAGGTCAGACAGCCAGAGAGGAAGAAGAGATTTGAAGAGAAAGGGTTAAAGTCGAACAAAAGCTGCACTGTTACTTTAAACCATAAAAAACAAAGCACCCCATTCTCCCTCTGCATTCCTCTCTGAAAACAAAGGCAGCTATCTTTTAATCCTTACCTGGTGAGGATTTGCAGGGTCTCTCTTCTAAGTTGTGTCCTGTGGATAGTGTAGCTGTAACACACTTCTCCTGCTTTTTATATCCTGTGAGAGAACTTTCTAGAAGTGGGAATGGGATATTAAAATGAGGGCGTATGTGAGTCCTCAGGAAGCTGGGAGCTGGGACGTCCCCCTTGAAACCACAGGCTGGAATGAGAGGGGTCGGCTGAAGTGAATTGCTAAGCTCTGATCTGGGCTCAGCTTTCAAGTTTTCCTTCCTGTGGTTGCAGACAGAATAGCAGAGAACATCTGATTCTGGATCAGTCTTAACTGCTGAGGAGCACAAAGTTCAGGTTCTGCTCTGCTTTCTGACTCAATTTCTAACACTGGTTTCATCACATGAAAAATATGTGTTTAATATGAATTGAATCAACCTTATGCATTAAAAGATGTGGTGTGTAACAGTGTTCATGCAGTTGTTGTAACTTGGACTGTATGAGCCTCTGTGGGCCACAGCTCTTCTGCAATCTCAGCAGACAAGACAACTCACTGAAAAGCACAGAGGAGAAGCAGTGATTTTACTCCTGTTAACCTTGTTACACAGATTCCTAATTTCACATGGACATGTCCAGAACTTTAAAAGCTTCATTCAGTAGTGTTCATGCTTTACAGAAGATCTGCAGCCCTGCCCCCACCCCCACAGTGCCACGTCTGTCCAACTCAGCTGCTGATTGCAGGGTGGTGGAAGGAAGGGGGTTAAGGAGGATAACTGTCGTAAAAACTGCCAACAAACAAGACAAAAAGAAGTTATAAATGCTTGTCTAAACCTGCTCAGACTTCACACATCAGCTTGATATCACTGTCAGCTCTATGATCTCAACGTTGAACAATGTATTTGATTTGATTTGAAAAAAACAAATACATTAAAGGTCATTAAAGGAAAAGACATTGAAGTAACGCATAAAACTACACAGCTTTTTAATCGTTATTTGATTTTTGTAGTGTTTTTTTTTTACAATACTTTCACAATATTGTCAGTTTTATTTGTTCTGATGTTATGCACCAATACTCCAAAGCAAATCCCTTGTATGTGAAAACCTACTTTTCGATAAACCAGATTCTGACTCTTTTCTTTAATAATCTGTGCAATGATGTTACAGAAATGAATTAAACATTTGCCCTAATTAAACCAACTGTAGACATACAAAGCAAGACATTTGATAGATGATCACTTTTTACTGTGTATGACACAAACTATTTTCCAACCAGAGGAATTCCATCAGTCTGTTAATCCCCCAGGCTCCTCCTTTATTTGCAGCTTCCTGCCCTGACCTGCCAACTGATGAGCAGCTTGTATTCTTTTGATTACTTGTTTCATCCAGAAAGTTTCATGAAATTTTGATGGAGAAAAAATAGCCCCCAAATCCTAACGCCACAACTCTTTCATTTAATTTTAAATATTACATTATTTACACATTGTAGACAGTGTGACCCAGCTACATGTAACAATCTCACCTTTGAAACCTTTGACCCAGGAGCAGGATTGCAGTCCCTTCCCTCCCCTCAGGGGGTGTTTGTCATTCTGAAGAAGCCCCTCACACAACAGTTTACACTGAAATTCCTCAGCATGTGCAGAGTGAGGGTAACACAAGGGTCAAGCAAGCCTGGTCAAATCTCCTAATACACAAAATCTCCATTAAAATAACAACCTTTCATTGCTTTCCTGAGGTGGCAAAGGCGTGGGAGGTCAGCAGATTTAAAAAGTGTGAAGAAAAGGAGGCTCAATGTTTAAAAATAAGATCACATTTGTAAGAGGGGCACTGTTATTTTTTTTCATCAGTACATAATCTAAAGCATAATCTTAGGTCACACAAAAGGCTTCAGTTTAAAAGTGCTTTTTAATGCTTGAGAGGCTGGCAAAACAAGTCTGTTTTACTACGGTCCCTGGTTCTGCAGGCCAAGCTCAAACTCAAGCGCCTTATCTCTTTAATGACCTATGTCTGTTGAATTTTAAGGTACAATTTGGTGCCATTTCTGCATCCATTTATAGTGTAAATGTCTTTAATTTTGTCAAAATAAAAGCCCTCTGCCACTTAAATGATTTTACTGGGGAAGAAAACTGCACATTATATTAATTGTGTCCCCCCTAAAATCTCCACCTGTGCATGTTTGTGACACTAAAGTATCATGAGTGATTAACAGAAAATGCAAAATGGTGTTATTTAAGGATGTGTTGGAAGAGGTCATCCAACATGTTACCTCACAGTGCCTCCTGTATAATGTTTGAATATATACTGTGTATGTGTGTGTTCATGTGCCAGTGTGAGCATACAGAAGCTTCTAGCACTTTCCTGAGCCACAACCACCACCACATGCAAACATCTGAAATCCTGTGAAACTTTTACGTTCAGCCTATGGAGAGGGAAGGTTCTACAGAACAAGTTTAAGGCACGTCACTAAGTGATGCAATATTTCACCACCAACCAAGAGCAGGAATAACAGACTTGGAGGGTGGAGCGACAGATTGCTTTTTTAGAACAGGAGGAGGTTCAACATCTGGAGATCATTACACTAACCTCAGCACCAGTCTCGCTCAGCTGCATCTATCAATAGAGTTTCTTCTTGCTGGATTTCAGTTCATAAGTCTTTTTCATCTACATTTGGATTTCAGTGATTAATCGTGTTTATGGTTGACAGAATATCAACACTTTCACAAACAATATCATCAGCATTTTATAAGTATTGACCAGGCAATATGACTGTAGGTAGGCCTCATCATACAGGCTGTAAGTCTTTCCTCTTTATTAGGTTATAAGGCACATAATTGTAAGGAATAAAAAGCAACCAAATCAGACTCAAACAGCTCCTCATGCAGTTGCATTGCAGCTAGGTTGAGGTACCCACTGTGGAAGACCAGAGAGCTATATGGGGGTGGCAAACAAACAGAAGAGTTCAGTCACTCTCCCATCATACCATCTGTGTTAGTCCTTCAAACAAAAACACTAACAGGATTTTGGCAGCCTCTTGCAACTGTTTAGGGGGGTTCTAAACAACAACTCTCTTTCTGCTTATCTCCTCCAGGCAGATCAGTGTTTGGTTTCCTCTTTAATAGATTTTCCAGATGGGCTGCAAAATTGTTGTTTACTGATTCCAATGCTAGAGTCTCCCCAGGTGTGGCAGACACAGTCTGAAGTAATAACTTCGACTTAAAAAAGTTTTCATTGTCATTAAAAGTTTTCAAAGGACAAACGTTCTCTAACAGTCTTATAAATTATGCATACTATTGCTATGTCTATCTATCTGTCTGCCATTCAGTCACAAACGGCTACGACCTCGACACACTGAGGAAATGCTGAACACAAAGACTCCACTGAAGGAAGTAGAGCAGCTGCCAAGTAGACCATGACGCAAGACCCGAGAAAAGTTTCAGCTCTGCTGTATGATGCAACTTTCTGAAGTCTATGAGTGCAGCGAGCTGTTTCATCATGTACAGTTTATAATCTACATGCACTGTCATTCTAAACCAGACTCACATTAGCTGTGATGAGGTGGCGATAAACTGAGGAGACAAGCTGTGTAGTAACTGCATTAAACAACTGCAGCTTCACACGGAGTAAAGCAATTCAATTACTTCTCCCTGACAGACAATATTGTACACTAATTTTTCTGTAGATTTATGACAGAAAGTTTTATCATCACACCACTGACTTTATCCTATCACTAATTACATTTATTACAACATTCAAAAAAGGCCAACATATCGAATCAATTACTTTTTTGGGCTGATGAATAATATTCCATCAAAATTATGAGGCTTTGAAGAAAGATGAAAAGTGGTTGAGATAAAAGACGATGTTCCCCTTGATCTTTGGTTATATGACAGCTGAAGTATTGACACTGATAGCATAGAAGTGTTTTCTTGTTCTTTATCATTCACAATACATATGGGTAACTATGTGTACATGTTTGGGCACACACACACATTCATTTTTTTGTTTTGTTTTTTGGGGAGTTTTTCCTTATCCACTGTGAGGCAAATTGTTATTTGTGATAATGGGCTTTATCAATAAAATTGATTAACTGATGGGTGCAAGCATGTGGGTATCATGTGTGTTAATATCTATGTGTACCCGTGGTAAACCTAGTTGTATATTATGTATCCTCTAACTTAAATTTAAATGTATTGGTTTATATAAGTACATCCTGTGAAATAATGAATGAGTAATCTGCTTTTTTTGTGTGTGCTGTTTTTCATTTCTTACATTTTTTATCCTTATATTATTGCTGCTTATTTCCTTTTTTTACTACCACTTTTGTTTGTTTATGTTTTATGTTTGTATCTTTGTATTTTTTCCCCTTCACAAAATCTATTTCAGTCTCTACATATGTTAAATAATTCTCAAAAATGCAAATTAAAAAAAAATGAGGCTGGCCATATTGACCACATCCGTTCATCAACAAAAGAATGATAGTTGGATAATTCAGGGAAAATTTGCTGGACATTTTGTGCAAGAGTTGCAGTCTATTTTGGACCTAACTTCATAATGACAGGGCACCACTCAGGTTAATCCGTAATGGTTTTAAAAATGACCAAACATGCCCCCTGGTGGGAAAAGTTTGAAGACTTCCTACAAAGCAATCAAAGTTTTCTTTGTAGTAATTAAAGTCTTAATTAAGGTCACATTCATCTTTGTAATCTTTTTTTTATTTGAGAAATGTTTTCCAATTTAATTCGCTTGAGAAAAATGCAAAAAGTAGAACTTTTGCGAAGACACTAAAGACATACCCCAACCCTTATGATCTTAAGATATAAAGCCTGTATGTCAACTAAATTAGAATAACCAGTGGAAATAATTTTTAATTGTTTAATTGACACTATAGATACATTATTTGCTGCTGCACTGCATTGTGTACAAATAACCACTAGATGGGGTGCAAAGCAACCAAATAAACTACACCCACTTTGCCAGAGAAAGTATTTGTTGATGTCAATAAGAGGAGTTTAAGTCACTTTCTGTTTAGGGCCCACTGACAAATCTTTCTGTTTTTATATTTCCAGTGTGGCAAAATTAAACACAATTAAAATGCTCAATCAGGTTCAGTGAATGTGGGACGGCTCTTGACATCAGCAGTTGATTCTGGCTTCTACCTGGGGGTCAGCTGTCATATATATTGAGTAAACTGTAAGTGTTTCATACCAACTCCCTATAGAGATCTATAGAGTATCATATTAAGTCAGTGCTATTTCAGTCCCTCCAAACTTGATGCAGTCTAGTCTCCAAATAAATCTTACCTTACTGTGAAATTCCAGCAGGCCATAAAAGTCATAACAAGCTGTTGAACTGGCATTTAGACAATACAGCCTGCAAGAGTCTGTGTTCTCATTATTTCGTCTGTCTTCCCCCTCTCCCAGCACCAGTCACGTTCTGTGCCCTTTCAGACAGCAGCCAGTCACAAACTCTTCACGTTGCTGTAACACCACCTGCAGAGGAGACCCCTACCAGCTGTCCTACCCTTCCTGCCTGTGGATTCTGGTTGCCATTTTAAAATGGGTGGAGATCATAACAAAGCGCAGCAGCTGGAGCTGCAGACTAATGCCTACCTGTGGAGAGAGGAGCAGGGAGGCCTGGGTCTGCCACATCAAATAGATATATGCCACAGGAAATCATCCTGAGAACATTTCCCTTTGTCCCCCACCTGTAGAGATGCTCATGGAGAGACAATATGTGTGTTTCTATGAGTGGCTGCATGAGTGTGAGGGTGGTGATATAATCTCAATTAATGGAATTATGCGGTTTGAAGTAGCAGTAAATAGTAAGAGCATTAAGTGGTTGTTAAGTTGCTGTTTGATCTGAATATAGTCTTATGCAACACATCTTGCACACAAACACACACAAACCCCTCATGTCCATCAATATGATGCTAATTTATCTCTCAACATTACTGCACTGACTGTTTCCTTGGTGATACATCTGATCCGTTACTCCTTTTAACCACAAATCCTCCTCCACTTGACACAGAAGTGCTCATAGTTCAGGTTAACCATTTAAATGCAATCTGAAAGTGGTTGAAAACGTCAAACATTGTATCTGTATCTGCTGATGAGTCATTTCACATGCTTGAGACCTGCTGACTACCTGTCATTGTCGAGGACGATCAACACAGTCTGAATAAGTTTCACTGTGTCCTCTGGAACGATGAATACTGGAGTTTATCTGTGTAGTTTTAGTTTAGTTTTTACTTACACGGTTATCCCACAGAATACATAATAACCTGATGACACAAGAAAAACAGGAACATATGAAATTAACACATCATCTTATACTGTATTTAATGAATTCATTGTATTAGGGGTTTGTTTACCTTATGAATGATGATCTCTGATGTCATGGTCCCCACGAGAACAGTACATCTAATCAGACCAGAGTCATTGTAATTAAACATCTTTTTTTATGTTGCCAGCTGTCACTTTTGGAGAGCACAGCACCGTCTGGATTTCCAACTTAACAAGGGGTGAAATTTCATCTATGCAGGCAGTACAATGTGTTTCTTGATGTTTTGATAACCAGCGATGGCAGTGTCAGCAGCCAGTCGGGCCACTCGGGCAACTGGACGCTGTCAGACTTATTTCTTCCTGTGTGCCAAGTTTAGGCAGATGCTGGGCCGGGACATTTTTTAATAACAGCCCAGTGATGGCAGCCAGGTTCGGGCCAGTTTATTTGGTCCGATTCTGGGGCGTCATTCATCCCGAGTCTCTGCCAGGTTGTGCAACTGGACATGGCCTGACTTCTTTCTTCCAGCATGCCGAGTTTGGGCCGATGTTAGGCCAGGTCATTTTTGAGGATGGCCCAGTGATGGCAGTGTCAGCAGCCGGTCGGGCTGTCAGGCAACCGGACGTGGCCAAGTTGGGCTTCCGGCCCTCCAAGCTTGGGCTGGTGCTGGACCGGGTCATTTTTTAGTAACGGCCCAGTGATGGCAGTGTTGGCAGCCGTATTCTGGCTAGTTTATTTGGTTGAATTCTGGGGCGTCATTCATCCCGAGTCTTAGCTGGGTCATGCAACTGGATGGGACCTGAGTTATTTCTTCTAGTGGGATAGGTTTGGGCGGATGCTGGGCCAGGACATTTTTTAATAATGGTCCAGTGATGGCAGTGTCGGCAGCTGGAGTTGGGCCAGTTTATGTAGCCTGATTCTAGGGAGTCAGCCAAGCTGGGGCAACAAGACGCGGCCTAACTTTTTACTCCAGCTTTTGGGTCGATGCTGGGCCAGGTCATTTTGGCTACCTGGGTATGTTAAATTGGGGTTAAATGTAGTTTCTAATGTCAATATTGATTCTATTAACAAAAATCTTTTTTGAGGCAAACCCAGTCTTGATTCATTTCCTGAAAATCATTCCCACATGCAAGAGGTCAACATTTAAAATGTGTCATAGTGTAACATGGTGGTTAATTGTGAGACCCTACTGACATTACACGTCTCTGATTATGACTGTGCTCTTGTGACAAAAAATCAATAAATGGCTTTCGTTTAATGAGTCATCTAGTATGTGTCAATAAGATCGAAGGTCAGTGAAATCTGAACCTGCAAAACACTTGAGTGTGGAGGTGGTTTGATTGTTTACTGTGTTTATTTGCCTGGTGGATAACATTATTCAATTTATCAAATGCAGTGGTCTCCAGTGATACTCGAAAGTGACCTAATTACTTGTTAAAGTAGACAACAGTCACACAAAAAGGGGATAGTGAAACATGCAGTGCAAATGAGTAATCTGACTAAAAGGGAAAGCACGTTTTTATATGCAGAGAGAATGAAAAGATAAAAAATGAAGTGGTGGGAGCAGTTGGATGTGTGCAAAATAAAATAAAATAAAAACCAAATAAATAAATAAAAACACAAGGTTGTTTATCCTTTTAAGTGTCAACAAGCAAAAATGCATTTCCATAAGTTTCCCTCATTACAAGCAAAGTGTATTAAGTTATTTTTTAGATAATAAACAAATAAATAAAATGCCTTTCAGCTTAAATGTGTTTGCACGTTGTTGCGTTCAAGGCACATCAGGATTTTTGCCTGCTCACGGTCTGTCCACTAAGGATGGTAGTTTAGCAGCGATTTCTCTCACTTAGGGTGTTCACACTGACAAGGAATTATGACAGTGACATTTAAAATCTTATCATCGTCATTTGAATTATCTAAGTTTCGATAATACAACGAGGTGTGTGGTTTTAAAGTGTAACAACAGGACAGAAAACCGGGCCGGCGGTTACTTTGGCTGCGACGTGAACGCGCAGAGCAGGAGTAAAGTCAGCTCGGTGTGTGACGCTCTCTGTCTGTACAGGAGGGCTGGGGTGGGAATAAAAAGACCGACACACACTCCTCCCACTATTCAGTACATTGAATTACTCAGCCGGTTCATGTACCGCTGCTCCCACAGAGACGAGGACACACGCGTTATCTTCAGAGGACCAAAAACCACAGAGGACGGAGTAACTGAGAATATGAACCGGGACCTTTTTCAACTAGACCGAAGCCACTGACCCGGTGTGGAGCAGTTACTCACCCGGCTCTTCTCTCCTTTGTTTTCGGTGTAAACTTCAGCGCAGTCAGCATTTAACGTTACCGACCACCCACCTCTCTCACGCTACCTTTGACACGGGCTGTCCCCGTCTGACTGTCGGGGGGAGAGACACTTTTGAGGGGAGGAATAAAAACGAAAGCGACAACTTCACCGTGAGCGAACTGTGAAATCAAAGAAAAGTGGTGGCAGCCCGCAGACAGGTGAGTGTGTATCGTTAACAGCACGGTTTGTGTGAGGTGTTAATCACATTTACCTGTGATGTGAGCCAGGTGAGTTTTATAGCAGCATTTGTGTCCGGTAACATTATGTGAGAACACTTTTCAAGTTACATACCTCATAACCATGTGTTAAGAAATGTTGTTAATGAGTTTTTACCATGGTAACACTCAGGGGCGTAGCACCAAATTCTTGGCCCCTATGTATAAGCAGTCCATGTGGGCCCCCCGCCCATCCTCTCCTGGGGAGCTTTCAGATTTAAGGCTGTCTCCTTTGTATGGAGATAGATTTGTTTCATAATTATGTGTGTGAACAGATCGAAAATCTGTGTGTATGTGTAATCTTTATATAAAACACCTTCCACAAATACAAAAAAGATTTGTAAATTCACAATAATATTTTGCAAGTATAAAACGGATCTGCAAATAAAGAAAACACATTCCACAAATAAAAAAAAATATCTGTGAATACATTAAATTAATTTGCAAATTAATGAAAAGCATTTGTGAATATCTTCCTAACATTTACAACTTTCGAACAGGCATTTGTGAACTCCGTTTTTATTTGTGAATCGAAAAAACATTTGTTGATCTCAGTTACGCGTGTGGATTTGCTTTTTACACACAGAGTTTTGAAACAAACTTTCCGCCGGTCCAGACAAAAATGCATTCGTATCACTCGGCCATTTTTGGATAGCATGTGATCACCCAGCTGATGACGTCATCTCCGCATGTCAAAGTAAGAGCACGCAGTGAACCACACCGTGTATAGTTAGGTTACATCGTTTCAGTGAGGTTACGTCAACTGTTGTAAGATATGACAAGTGGCAACACCCTGGTTGAGGTCTTTGATAGAACAGCTGTTGGTGCTGGAAGCTGTTTTTGTTTAGAAATGTCGTATTGTAGTTTTATTGTACATTGTTAATATGTAGGTTGCGCTAAGCTAACATTAGCTACTGAAACGGCATCTGTTGCCACGGCAACAGTAAACATTCATGTTGCGGGCTGGGTGGACGAAAGCAGGGTGCTGGAAGATATTCACAAATGCTTTTCATTTATTTGCAAATTAATTTAATGTATTCACAGGTTTTTTTTTATTTGTGGAACGTGTTTTCTGTATTTGCAGATCGGTTTTATACTTGCAAAATATTTTTGTAAGTTTACAAATCTTTTTTTGTATTTGTGGAAGGTGTTTTATGTTTACAGATTACACATTTACACACAGTTTGTCAATCTGTTCACACACATAATTATGAAACAAATCTATCTCCATAACTTTGGTCCAAATCAGGGATTAATTTTGTTATAAAGTTGCATAATTGCCTAGAGTTGGTTCGTGTTTTCACAGCAGCATTTACAAGCGGACCAGATCAAATGCCTTGCATGTGAAAGCTGCTCTTGATTGGTCAGAATTTCCATGTGGGAAAAATCCAGGAAGTTAACAAAACGAAGAAGAGTACACTTGCAAGATAAATGCGACACTTTCTAATGTCACAATGGAGGGACAACTACGCAGGTTGATTTTAGCGCTGCTCATCGTGGACTATATTGCTGTCATTGTTCATTTTAGTCAAACCATACAGTTTGAAAACGAGGCGCGGCTCCAACTAGAAAACAATGTTTTGATGCATTGGATGTGCTGAATGTGCATATTAAGGCAGTACAAGAGGAGGTGCACATGTGCTGTTTAACCCAAATAATGGGTAATGCGACTGCAGTTGGTTCGGATTGTGGTCTGAACACGTTCTCACCACAAACGAACCGCACGAGAAGGTCTTCAAGAAGGTCTCGGGCCGGTAGTGCGACTGCTGTGTCCACACTTGCCCAAACAAACTTGAATTCGATTGAACAGAGCCAAACACGGCAGGTGTGAAAGCACCCTTAGACCATGTCTCTCATGCACCTTTTTATTTTTCATTTCTTAAGTCAGTTTTATTTTATTTTCTGGGACCCCGACATCTCTTTCTTGGGGAAAGATATGAGAAGCTTAAGCAGTCACTCTCTCCGCTCCACCTAGTGCAGGGTTGGACTAAACCATTTTGCGCCTCTTAAGGGGTGAGAGAAGGGATGGCAATCTTCAGGCACCTCACGTTTCGATTCTATTAGGATTTAGAGGGCTATGATTTGATTGTAAAACGATAATCTCTGTGCACCAAAAATTTTGATGTCTATGTGACTTGCTACTTTTAAAACGACAAGATGCTGAGCGGGCCGGACAAAGGGGTTTTGAGGTGAAACAGACTGAGCTCAGAGTTATTTTCTTCACAATAGAGTTGGTTTAAGTTTTTTTAATACTGCAGTGTGTGTTGGTCAGCCGGTCTCATTTGTTTATGTAACTTCTGATCGCTGCTCCACTCTGTTAACACTACTCTCAGGGTGATGGCGTAGAAAGTATTAACAATGTACTTCATGTTTGCCTCATGAATGTAATTATTTAGACATTAAATTGTTTAGACATTAGATTAAAACAAGCCTTTTGTGAAAACGACTGATGACTTATTCTGGTGTGCTCTCACTTTTGTTCTGTCAACATCACATTAGTAATAAACATTTAGATATTTGATTATTGACATTTGTGAATTGATGCCAAGTCTTCCACATCTGCATTGCGATGCATCTAAGAATTGTTTTTTTTCCCCTACCCCCAGGTAAGAGGGGCCTCAGAGATTCCACATTTTAATATAAAGTTCAGTTTTTCAACCAACGTATTCAGATAATCATAGTTTAGTAATGACACAAATTGTTTAGAATTTAAAGGAAAATGCAAACAAAACCAAACTTTACACTTCAGGCTTTTTGAGGCCCCCCGCTATTGGGTAATCAGTCCTACTTTTACCCCCACTTTGACGCCCCCTAGCAAACATTATTGTAACATGCCTACAGTCAAATACAAGCTAATATCACTCACAAGTTATAAGGATTTACATTTTGTTCCTGTTTTCATGTTTTGTAGAGGCTGGGTCCTTTGGCATCTTCACCTACAGGGCTATTTAGTGTATTAGCTATAATCATGTGTTTTTACCATCACAGGCTTTCTCAGTACACCAATGCTCGCTGGTGGTTTCATGTGCACCCAAAGACATGGGACACACCCATGACGCTGTATCCCATAAAAGCAAGGCTTTCCCTTTTTATAGTGAAACTATGGATTGATTTACACACCTGAGATGTCCATCCTCAGCTTATCTCTATCACAAAATAGTGAATGCATACTGTGGCATGATGCCAGTGAAGCTACAGTGCCTGAACTCCTTCAACTATATGCACAGTGTGCATTTGTGTTTACTCATGCACAGCACTCTTCCCATTTACTTGCATAATTCATGACGCCATTCATTTTTCTTTTGGAGTTGAAAGATTGTCATTTGGGTGGTCCTGGTATGTTGGTCATCCAAGACCTATCTCATAGTGTCTTATCAGATCTGTCTTACGTAGCACTTCATCAGAGGGAGTTTAATCCAGTAATCTTGTAGACATGTAGGAGTTTCGTCATCTTAAAGGGGAACTAATGTTTTTTTTCAACCTGGGCCCTATTTTCCGATCTAATTTTGTCTAAATGAGTGATAGGATGTGCAATATGTGACATTTCTCCAGTATGAAGCTCGGGCTGACCTGCCTGCAGCCCGTGAGCGCGCGTTATATTAAATAATAGGGCACTCAGACAGTGTCAAACAACGTCAAAATACGTCCACTAAAAGTGCATTTTTTTTTACACAGATAGGCTCAGCTTGTTAGTATAATTAACCGACAACATAACGGAAAGGAGAAATGAACGTCTGTGTTTACCTTTAGCTGGATTCGGACATGTTCCTCTGCCTGTTGCTGCTCCCTCTCTCTCCTCGTCCACTCTTCAATTTCAATGAGCTCTGCGTCCGTGTACGTCCATGTACGGGCGGTGATCAAATTCAAATGGCTCATCCAGACCCAGATGGTCAAAATTGGGTAAAAATTCGGACATGTTTGTTGTGGCAAGTCAAAACAGTCACTCAGAGAGTAAAAGTCTGGCTCTGAAATCTCACCTCTCGCGACATTTGAGTTGTTGCAGGAAGTTACTGCTGGAGTGACCTTACAAACGCGAGGAGTTACTCTGTGCTGGAGTGACCTTACAAACGCGAGGAGTTACTCTGTTTGGAGTAGTCATGGCTGATTTTTTTTTATTTTTTTTTACCCGATTTTGACCAACTGGATCTGAATGAGCCATTTGAATTTTTTTTTTACCCGATTTTGACCAACTGGATCTGAATGAGCCATTTGAATTTGATGACCGCCCGCCGTATTTATTTGAACACGGAGTACACGGATGCAGAGCTCATTGAAATTGAAGAGCGGACGAGGAGAGAGAGGGAGCAGTGTTACTTCGGTAGCACATATACTAAAATTGCAACAGGCAGAGGAACATGTCGGATTCCAGCTAAAGGTAAATAGACGTTCATTTCTCCTTATTCCAGCTAAAGGTAAATAGACGTTCATTTCTCCTTTCCGTTATGTTTTCGGTTAATTATACTAACAATCTGAGCCTATCTGTGTGGAAAAAATGCACTTTTCGTGGATGTATTTTGACGTTGTTTGATGCTGTCTGAGTGCCCTATTATTTAATATAGCGCATGCTCACGGGCTGCAGGCAGGTCAGCCCAACTTCATACTG